>NW_025308194.1:0-699 GCF_018294505.1 Triticum aestivum
CCACGCCTCCCCCCTGCTCTCTCTCACTCTCCCCCGGCTCTTCCCTCCTCTCCCTCGCTCTCTCTCTCACACGGCCGAACACCACCGTCGCCGCCGTTCGCCACAGCAGCCGTCTCCGGCCACCCCTCGCTCCCCCGACTAGCTCAGAAGCTCCGCCACGACCCTCTCTTCCTCCCCACCGCTCCACAGCTCCCCGGAAGCCCTGCATCTCCGCCACGTCGCCGTTCCCCTCTTCGGGCTCCGACCATCGTCGCCGTCGAATTCGTCGTCTCCAGCGCGCCCCCGAGCCCGCTAACCATCTCTGCAGCTCCGCGGTGAGCCCCCGGATCGTTTCCCCCTTCTCCCCTGGTCTCTCCCGACCTCTAGGCCCTAGCCCCACCTTGGCCGAGAGCTCCACGCCGCCGGCGATGTCGCCGTCGTGGCCACGGTCACCGTAGCACCCAACCGAGCACACTATCGTGCTCCACACCTCACTAGGATCACGCAGCACACACTAACGCCTCCCCAAACCCCCTGCAACATCGATCCCGACCGCACCCGAACTCCGGCGGCCGCAGCCGAGCTCGCCGCCGTCGACTCCGGCCACCCCAGGCCCAGCCACGGCCACCGTTCGACGCGCGGGAGCAAGAGCTTTCCAACGAGCCCAAGCACGGCCTCGCCCGTGCCCTGTAGCGCGATCCCGCGTCGCGCCGCCGTCTC
>NW_025308195.1:0-699 GCF_018294505.1 Triticum aestivum
CGACGTCATCAATTTTCAAAACTTTCTGACATCATTTGCTATTTTTTAGTCATTTACCGATTGTTTAGAGAGCTAAATGACCGTGAAATTGAAAATCACTACAAAATGAACTCTGAAAATGTCGAAACTTGGCATGGTATCATCATTTCACCCACGTAGTATGTGCAAAAGAGTGGAGAGGGTCACGGCAAAAACTGGACGCACTTCGTGTACAAACTGGACAATCTCTTTCGAAGTATCAGGGTTTCTGACGAGAACTCATCTGTTACACTGGCACTTCATTTATTAAAACTTATTATAACTCCAGACTTTTTTGCGTTCCGTAAACACCATTCAAAGCGACGTCATCAATTTTCAAATCTTTCTGACATCATTTGCTATTTTTCAGTCATTTACCGATTTGTTTAGAGAGCTAAATGACCGTGAAATTGAAAACCGCTACAAAATGAACTCTGAAAATGTTGAAACTTGGCATGGTATCATCATTTCACCCACATAGCATGTGCATAAGACTAGAGAGGGTTACGGGAAAAACTGGACGCACTTCGTGTACAAACTGGACAATCTCTTTCGAAGTATCAGGGTTTCTGACGAGAACTCATCTGTTACATGGCCACTTAATTTTTTTAAACTTATTACAACTCCAGATTTTTTTGCGTTCCGTACGCACCATTCAAAGCGACGTCATCAATTTTCCAA
>NW_025308196.1:0-699 GCF_018294505.1 Triticum aestivum
AAGGAACGATCTCAAGGATCAACTTGTGTGTCTTGGGGTGTCCCCTGCCCCCGTATATAAAGGTTGGAGGAGGGGGGCTGGACGGCCAGAGAGAGGGAGGCGCAGGGGGAGTCCTACTCCTACCGGAGTAGGACTCCCCCCTCCAATCCTATTCCAACTAGGACTCTCAAGGGGGAAAGGAGAGAGAGGGGGGCCGGCCCCTTCTCCTAGTCCTACTAGGACTTGGGGAAGGGGGGGGGGCGCGCGGCCAGCTGTGGGCTTCCCCTTTTCTCTTTTCCACTAAGGCCCAATAGGCCCATTAGTCTCCCGGGGGGTTCCGGTAACCCTCCCGGTATTCCGGTAAAATCCCGATTTCACCCGGAACACTTCCTATGTCCAAACATAGGCTTCCAATATATCAATCTTTACGTCTCGACCATTTCGAGACTCCTCGTCATGTCCGTGATCTCATCCGGGACTCCGAACAACCTTCGGTACATCAAAATGCATAAACTCATAATAACTGTCATCGTAACGTTAAGCGTGCGGACCCTACGGTTCGAGAACAATGTAGACATGACCGAGACACGTCTCCGGTCAATAACCAATAGCGGGACCTGGATGCCCATATTGGCTCCTACATATTCTACGAAGATCTTTATCGGTCAGACCGCATAACAACATACGTTGTTCCCTTTGTCATCGGTATGTTACTTGCCC
>NW_025308197.1:0-699 GCF_018294505.1 Triticum aestivum
TGTAACGCCCCAGATGTAACTTTCCATATTTGTATCCAACTCTTGCCGTCCCTGGCGCTAAGTTATATTTATTTCTCGGGTTTGGGTCTTTGTCTCCGTGTGTTGTTTTCTTTTTCGTGCATCTCTTATCATGTCATCACGTGCATTGCATTTGCATACATGTTCATCTCATGCATTCGAGCATTTTCCCCGTTGTCCGTTTTGCATTCCGGCGTTTCGTTCTCCTCCGGTGGTCATTTCTACCTTTCTTTCTTGTGTGGGGTTTAAACATTTCCGGATTGGACCGAGTCTTGCCAAGCGGCCTTGGTTTACTACCGGTAGACCGCCTGTCAAGTTTCGGGTCATTTGGACTTCGTTTGATACTCCAACGGTTAACCGAGGGACCGAAAAGGCCTCGTGTGTGTTGCAGCCCAACACCCCCCAAATTTGGCCCAAAATTCACCAAACTCTGCTCCATGTCCTAGAGCGTTCGATCACGATCGTGTGGGCGAAAACCGCACCTCATTTGGACTCTCCTAGCTCCCTCTATGCCTATATATACACCCCTCCGTTTTCGGATCTCTCCCTCTCCCCGAAACCCTAAAAAAAAACATCCTCGCCAGATCCGCGCCGACGGACGTGTCCGCCCCCGGCCGGACATCGTCCGCCCGCCGCCGCCATCCAACCCGCCGCCGCCACGTGTCCCCGCGGGACCAGATC
>NW_025308198.1:0-699 GCF_018294505.1 Triticum aestivum
CTCTTCTATGTGATGGTAGTTTAGATGATCGATATCGACTTGTAATGTGAAGACAAACTCGCTACTCGCGGTCTCGAGACTTGTAATATAATGTTCTATCTTTGTTCGGTCTTTTCAATTCGGAGACTAATATGATGAATTGTATTCGGAGACTAATATGATGAATTGTATTCAAAGACTAATCTTCTATTGTATTCGATGAATCTGTTGTTGATGTGTGCTGTCTATATTTTGTCAAATTATACATTTTGTAACCTGTGCAAAAAACAGAAAATAAAAAATAAAAAAACCTAATATTCATACTAATGGCGCATCACATGACAGTGCGCCATTAGTATGACAAAGCATACTAATGGCGCATCACTGGACAGTGCGCCATTAGTATGCCGCGGTTACTAATGGCGCATCTCGTGGTCGTGCGCCATTAGTATGCCAAAGCACCTGGGTATACATGGCCCCTGGGAGGCATACTAATGGCGCACCATGGCCTATACTAATGGCGCACCAGTGGTGCGCCATTACTATACCAGATACTAATGGCGCACCACTGGTGCGCCATTAGTAAAAATTACTAATGGCGTGCTAGTAATGGCGCACCAGTGATGCGCCATTAATGACCAAATTAGGTGCGCCATTAGTAGCGGTTTTTCTAGTAGTGCTTCAAACCATAAGGTATCGTGCTCATCCTCACGAAAACCT
>NW_025308199.1:0-699 GCF_018294505.1 Triticum aestivum
TTTTTTATTTCTCCTCTTCTTCCTCTCCTCTTCTTCTCCTTTCTTCCTCTTCTTATTTTCGTTTTTCCTCTCCTTCTTTTTCTTCTTCTTCCTTTCCTAGCTAGATATATAAAACTTTTCTAAAAATTTAACTTTTGCATATATAAAACTTTTCCATGGATCATCATTTCTCATATATATCCATCTATAGCCACATACATATATAAATGGAAAAAAATGCTATGAACAAAAATACATATATACTTGGTAAATATTCTATTAACATCGTTTCTCATATATATCAATGCATACATCCATGGATCATCATTGCTCATATATCCATAGTCATATATAAAAACTTTCTGTATATGAACAAAAAACTTTCTATGAACAAAAAAACATTTTTGACATATTTAGCACATTCTAAATTTTCCTAACTCTTTTACAACCACAAAAATTAACATCATTAACTCTTTTACAACCACAAAAATCTAACCATCATTTTTGACATTTTTGACATATTTAGCACATTCTAAATTTTCCTAACTTTGATGTATTTTTTACAAACTTTTCTAAAAATCTAACTTTTGCATATATGTATTTTTAAAACATCATTACAATTGAAAAAATACATACATACATACAAAAAACATGTAAAAAATACATACATACATATATGAACATACATAAAAAATACATATATCTAAAAAATACATCGGG
>NW_025308200.1:0-699 GCF_018294505.1 Triticum aestivum
GCGGCGTCCGGGCGGCGTCCGGGCGGCGAGGAGAGGGCGAGGGAGGGAGAGGGCGAGGGCGAGGGCGAGGGCGAGGGCGAGGGCAGCGGCGGCGGCGGCGGTGGATCGAGAGGGAGAGAACTGGCGAGGGGGATCGGGCGAAGGGGGGATCGGGCGAAGGGGGGATCGGGCGAAGGGGGGCCACAATACTAATGGTGCACCTCACCGTGGTGCGCCATTAGCATGTCCATACTAATGGCGCACCTCACCGTGGTGCGCCATTAGTATTTTTTTTATTTCAGCTCGAGCCAAAAGGTTATGTAGTACCAGAACCTATCTATGTCAAGCCCACTCTACTAGCTCGACTGGTCAGCAGCCAGTTCTCACACCAGGAGGTCCTGGGTTCGACTCCCAGGCTCCACAATTTTTTTTTAGCATTTAAAAAGCTGTTTGATACTTATTTATGTTTAAATATGTTCAAACTTGTTTAAATAATAATAGTAATATTTTTTATAAGACAGTAGCATTTAAAAAGCTGCTGTTTGATACTTATTTATGTTTAAATATGTTCAAACTTGTTTAAATAATAATAGTAATATTTTTTTATAAGACAGTAGCATTTAAAAAGCTGCTTGATACTAATTTCTTTTATAAGACGGTGCGCGGGGTGCGGGGGGTCGGCGGCGGCGGTTGAGTAGGGGAATCGAGGGTGCGGGGGGT
>NW_025308201.1:0-699 GCF_018294505.1 Triticum aestivum
GGTTCGTGGCACAAACCGGGACCAATGCCCCCCTTTACTCCCGGTTGGTGCCACCAACCGGGACCAAAGGCCGCCGCTTCCCGCTGCTGAAAAGAGGCCTTTGGTCCCGGTTGGTGCCACCAACCGGGACTAAAGGGTGGCATGGGTCCCGGTTTTTGCCACGAACCGGGACCAATGCACCCCTTTAGTCCCGGTTGGTGCCACCAACCGGGACCAAAGGCCTTGTGCTGTCCCGCGTCAAAAGTTTAGTCCCACCTTGCTAGCTGAGAGAGCTCGAGAGTGGTTCATAAGCGCTGCTGCCCCTTCCCTCTCGAGCTCCTCACAATTGCAGGCTTTCGGGCCTAACCGTGCGCTGTGTGCCTATGGGCCTACTGGGCCTCCTGCGGGCCTGAATCCTGGCCCATGGTTGGGTTTCTAGTCGTATTCAGGCCGTGGGGGCCCAGTAGGCGCCACTTTTTTTTTCTTTGTTGATTTATTTATTTTATTTTGTTTCTACTTACAACAAAATACTTATTGTTGCTATTTTTATTTTTTCCTGTTTTTTTGTTTTGTTTTCTGCATTATTTATTTTCTTTTGTTTTTTGCTTTATTTTTTAATTCTTGTTGCTTTTATTTTTAGAAAAATTATAAACTTTCTATTAGTGTCATTAGTTTTCAAATTTGAAAACACTTTTTTTGTTTTTTTGTTTTCTTTGTTGC
>NW_025308202.1:0-699 GCF_018294505.1 Triticum aestivum
TTTTTTTTTAATAAAAACAAAATTTTCTTTTGTTGACTAACAGAAACAAAACTAAATTTTTCAAGAGTGAAAAAAAGAAATAATTTGAAACTAATAAAAACAATAAAGAAAAGACTAAACCAAAACTATAACTAAAACAGTACTGTTTTGCTAAAAACCTAATTTAAATTAACCTGAAAATAAAATACTAAATACTACTGGATAAACAAAGGTCCTAGAGACCAGGAGCAAAAAGAATTGGTCGAAAATAATATTCCTAACTCAAAATATCTCAAATCTAGTGATTTGAGAAAATTCATACAAACACAAATTTAAAGTGCTCCAATATGAAATACAATTGAACTAACAGAAACTTCATAAAATTTGTGATCCAAGGCAGTTGGAATCACTCAAAAATACCTCGTAGATAATTAACTATGGATTTTACAAGATTGAAACTATTCTGAAAAAAAAACAGGACGAAAAAAAAAGTAGGTCGGGATTTACTGTAGCAGTTCCGATGATGGGGTTCTGGTGGAGCTTCGGTGACGTCCTCCGGTGGCCCTCTGGCGTCGGGGAAGGGACGGTAGGGTCGGTGGGTGGCTAGGATGGCCGGAGGTGGTGGGGCGGGGCGGCAATGGCGGCGGTGGTCCGGCGAACTCCGGCGATGCGGCGCAGCGACGTGGGGTGAGGAGAGGAGAGGAGAGGTGTTGATTTGAT
>NW_025308203.1:0-699 GCF_018294505.1 Triticum aestivum
ATCATGTGAATTATATTACCCGTGATGTGTTTGGTGTCCATTTTCGAATGATTCGAGATACCACTGATGATACATGAAATTTGGAGTGATTTAGTCATACTCCTGCCTAGGCGTATAAAATTTTGAATTGAATTAGTTTTATTTTTCTGAATTTTTTGATATATTATTTGTATTTTTAACATTTTGAATTGAATTAGTTTTATTTTTCTTAATTTTTTGATATATTATTTGTATTTTTAGAATTTTGAATTGAATTAGTTTTATTTTTCTGAATTTTTTGATATAATATTTGTGTTTTTAACATATTGAATTGAATTAGTTTTATTTTTCTGAATTTTTCGATATATTATTTGTATTTTTAACATTTTGAAAAAGAAAAGGTATTTTAAGAATACCTTTAGTCCCGGTTGGCCTGCCCAACCGCGACTAAAGGTCGTTGCGCGCGGGAACAAAAACCCGCCAAAAAAGCCCTTTAGTCGCGGGTCGCCTCCCCAACCGCGACTAAAGGTTACCCTTTAGTCGCGGGTCGCCTTACCAACCGCGACTAAAGGTACCCTTTAGTCGCGGGTCGCCTCCCCAACCGCGACTAAAGGGGGGGGGGGCTATAAATACAAGGGCCCGAACCCCCTTCTCGTCTTCTCCGAATCAACACCGCCGCCGTCGCCCTCGCCCTCGACGCCGCCCGTCATCGCCCTCGCC
>NW_025308204.1:0-699 GCF_018294505.1 Triticum aestivum
TTTTTTTTTCTTCTTCTTCCTATATGTATTAGTTTTTTTATTTAGGTTGTTAATTAGTAGATATTAATTTTGTTCATATATGTATGGATGCATGTGATATGTATGTATGTATGTATGTATCGGGTATGTCGTTGTCGATATACCCCCTACCCGATAACTTTGACATGAGGGGGTCGAGAGGGGGTCTAGGGTCGCCGAGGGGTCGAGGGTCATCGAACATGAGAGGAAGAAGAGGATAAAAAAAGAAGAGGAAGAAGAAAAAAAGAGGAGAAGAAAGAATAGAGGAGTAAAAAGAGGAGAAGAAAGAATAGAGGAGTTCTTCTCCTCTTTTTTTCTTGTTCTTCCTCTTTTTTTATCGGGAACGAGGGTCGTCGAGGGTCACATGTATCTCACACCCACAATACTTGCTATTTAGGGTTTCCTCTACCGTTCGGCGACCCTGACCATCGATGACCCTCGTTTCCGATAAAATAAAGAGGAAGAAGAAGAAAAAAAAAGATGAAGAGGAAGAAGAAGAAAAAAGAGAAGAAGAAACGTGAGGGTCGTCGAGGGTTAGGGTCGCCGAGCGGTAGAGGAAACCCTAAATAGAAAGTATCGTCGGTGTGAGATACATGTGGCCGTCGGTGTCGGACACTACATCCACGTCCCACAAGTGGCGCGGGCTTCGACGCCCACGTCACTTGTGGGACGTGGATGTAG
>NW_025308205.1:0-698 GCF_018294505.1 Triticum aestivum
TTTCCATGATTGATGAACCCCAGGGTGCGTTTACGTGTCGGTCATCAACACTCACATATTTGGCCCAATCGTGTCCGTTTCGTGCACTATTACTCAATGTTTTGGAGACCCAGAGGGATTTCCACGATTGATGAACCCCGGGGTGCATTTATGTGTCTGTCGTCAACACTCACAGTTTTGGCCAATTCTGACATGTTTCGTGGACTATTACTCACGGTTTTGGGGTCCCGAAGTGATTTCCATAGTTGTTGAACTCCAAGGTTTGCTTACGTGTTGGTCATCAACACTCGCAGTTTTGGCCGATTCTGGCCCGTTTCATGGACTATTACTCACCGTTTTGGGGTCCCAAAGCGATTTCCATGGTTGTCGAATTCCAAGGTGCGCTTACATGTCGGTCATCAACAATCACAGTTTGGGCCGATTCTGGCCCGTTTCTTGGACTATTACTCTATTTTGGGGTCTTGGAGTCATTTCCATGATTGACGAACCCTTGGTGCGTTTACGTGTCGGTGATCAACACTCACATATTCGGCCGATTCTAGTCCGTTTTGTGCACTATCACTCAACGTTTTGGGGACCTAGAGCAATTTCCACGATCGATGAACCCCGGGGTTCGTTTATGTGTCCGTCGTCAACACTGAGAGTTTTGGCCAATTCTGACGGGTTTCGTGGACTATTACTCACCGTTTTGGGGTCCC
>NW_025308206.1:0-698 GCF_018294505.1 Triticum aestivum
AGAGGCTACACTGCTAAGTCATGCTCAAGGCAAATGGTATAGTCCCTTATATGACATACACAATCACTCAATAAGGCCAGTGGCGAGCACACTCAAAAGTATATGTGCCAAGTGAACAAGATACTTGACCGATTCATTCGGATGCCTTCATCAGGCTAAACGGCTATGTCATGGACAAGACAAAATGGTAAAGTCCCTTGAATGAAATACGTAATCACTCGATAAGGCCAGTCGCGAGCACAGTCAAAACTATTTGAGGCAAGTGACCAAGATACTTCAGCGATTCATGTGTGCAACTCATCACAAAGACACTTACACGGACCCATGAACGGGCTGTACAGGGACACGGGAAAGAAGTGCTTGACATACTTCATGGACGGATGTGGACGCGCCACATTGATCACCAGGCAAAAACACTTAAAGGGAGCCGTGAACGGGCTGTACGAGGACACGGGAAAAAACTGGCCGACAGCCGTCGTGGACGGAAGTTGACGCGCGCCATGGAAAACCGGGCAAAACCACGTACGTGGCACACGCCGCGTAGACGGACCCTTACACGGAGCCGTGAACATGCTGTACGTGGACACGGGAAAAAACTGGCCGACGGCCGTCGTGGACGGAAGTTGACGCGCGCCATGGAAAACTAGGCAAAACCACGTACGTGGCACACGCCGCGTACACGGACCCTTACACGGTCC
>NW_025308207.1:0-698 GCF_018294505.1 Triticum aestivum
ATGTCACACCCTAGCTAGTCATGCATTAGAGTGTTGCATCATGTTTACTCTTTCAGCAGAAACTTGAAATGGGGATGACAGAACCCCCAGTCCCCTCTGAAACCAACTAGGGTTTACTAAAATAATTTTCAATGAACCTGAAATGCCCTTCCAAAATGCCCATCATTTTTGCCTTGGTTCAGAACCTCTGCCAAAAATGGTGCACACTTTTCTAGGCCATCCTAGGGTTCTTGAGTTAAATCATAACTATTTGAATTTGGGCATTTAAAATAATATAAAATATTTAAATGCTCAAATACCTCCAAACTAAAATGTTTCATGTTGGAAATAATCCAACTATGGACCAGGAGTGAATTGGTGATTTTTGAAATTGCCTAGGTATTTTATTTAATTCAACAAAGTTGCAGATTTATTAAATAAAACAGAAAACAAAAAAAAAAGGAAAAAGCTTACCTGGCGCCACCGCAGCCCACTAGCCAGCCCACCTGCCGGCCCAGCCCAGCACCGCTCCAGCGAGCTGCTTGCCGGCCAGGCAGGTAGGCAGGTGCCCGACGGCGACCGCGGCGTGCGCCACGCACCTGCTCGCCGCCTCGCCGCTCCCCTCGCCAGGTGACGACGTGGATCGTCCTCCCTCTCTCCCCCGAATCCCCCAGACACCCCCTCTCCTCTCCAGCTCCTCCCCCTCGCACGCCCCAGCC
>NW_025308208.1:0-698 GCF_018294505.1 Triticum aestivum
TCATCATTTCATCCACATAGCTTGTGCAAGAAAGTTGAGAGGGTTACGGCAAAAACTGGATGCACTTCATGTACAAAACGGACAATCTCTTTCAAAGTATCAGGATTTCATACGAAAACTCGTCTGGTACAAAGGGATTTCATTTTTTAAAACTTATTTGAACTCCTGACTTTTTGTGTGTTCAAAATGCACCATTCAAAGCCACATCATCATTTTTCAATCCTTTCTGACTTCATTTGTTATTTTTCATGCATTTACTAATTATTTTGAGCTATAAGACCATAAAATTGAAAAGCATTTCAAATGAACTCTGGAAAGGTTGAAAGTTCGCATGGTATCATCATTTCATCCACATAGCATGTGCAAGAAAGTTAAGAGGGTTACGGCAAAAACTGGATGCACTTCGTGTACAAAACGGACAATCTCTTTGAAAGTATTAGGATTTCATACGGAAACTCGTCTGTTAAAAAGGGATTTCATTTTTTAAAACTTATTTGAACTCCTGATTTTTTGTGTGTTCAAAATGCACCATTCAAAGCCACATCATCATTTTTCAATCCTTTCTGACTTCATTTGTTATTTTTCATGCATTTACTAATTATTTTGAGCTATAAGACCATAAAATTGAAAATCATTTCAAATGAACTCTGAAAAGGTTGAAAGTTGGCATGGTATCATCATTTCATCCACATAGCATG
>NW_025308209.1:0-698 GCF_018294505.1 Triticum aestivum
CGTCGTTGCCCGTGGCCCACGCCGGGGCCGCATCTGACCGCAGCCGCTGGACCTCGTCGTCCCCGTCCTCAGCCCCGACGACCGCGCACGGCGCCGCCCTCGCCGGATTCTTCAAGCCCTTCCTCGCCGGACTGCCTCCGCGACGAACTCCCTCATGCCTCGACGCCCCCACTCCCCTTCAACGCCGGTGAGGACCCCGATCCTCCTCTCCGCCCTCTACACGCGCCGTCAGTGAGCCTTGCTGGCTCGCGCCCACGGCGGCCTCGCCTCCGTCCCATGCCCACGATTAGCCATTGCCTCCCCTCGCCCCACAGCTTCGTGCTACGGGAGGTGCCGCTCGCGCTCCCCGCCGTGGCCATCGCCCGCACCGGCGCCCTGGCCGCGTGCCCGCATCGACCGAGCCTCGCCTGACCCCCGCGGCCAAGCCACCGGCTGGCCTTCCCTGCACTGCCGCACACCCCGCGCCTCCCCGTTCGTTCCCTGCTCATCCCGCTCCGGCAACGCCCACGTCTGCCGGGCCCCGCCGCCGCCCTTGCCTGCTCGACACCGCCGCTCGCCGGTACGGGCCGGTCCTCCCCCGACCTCGTCGGCCCCGCCCCGGGCTGTCGTGCCTGTCGTCGCCCCGTGCGCCCTTGGGCGTGCGCCCGCTCGGGCTGGCGCCCGACGCCCATCTCCACCCCAGCACCCGTTAGCCCGAA
>NW_025308210.1:0-698 GCF_018294505.1 Triticum aestivum
GTTCGGCCGGCGACGACCAAAACTGCGGCGGGAGCTCGCCGGACTTGAGCTACAGGCGGCGGCTGGACTCGCGGAGACCACCGGGGCGTAGCCCGTGCTCTTCCGCATCCAACGGAGCAGGAAGGAGCGGACGGGGTGCGCTGTACTCGCCGGAGTCGAGCTCGCGGCGGCGGCCGGAGCTCGGGCAACAGCGGAGATGGCGCTATGGTGCATGGGAGGAGGGGCTGGTGGGCGCTACGGGCTCCTGGGAGTTCTCTGAGCACAGCGGTGTGCTCGGATTCGAGCTGTGGTGGCTCTAGCCACGCCGGCGATGAGGCGCGGCGGCGGCGAGCTTCGGGCACGGCAGCGCTAGCGCTAGGGAGCGTGCGGAGCGACGGGAAAAAGGGGCGAACGGCAGAGGAGCTCACCGCGGTTCCGCAGGGTTGGTCAGTGGGCTCGGGGATGTCCTGTCGGCGGCGAATCGAACGGCGGCGAGCTTCGGTGGCCGGCGATGGAACGGCGATGGTGGCGGCGTTGCGGGGCTTCCGGAGGGCCGTGGGTCGGTGGGGAGGAAGGAGGGGGTCGAGGCGGAGCTCGCAAGCACAGCGAGGGGTCGAGGGGGAGACGGTGGCTGCGATGGTGCTCGTCGGTGGCGGCGGGCACATTCGGTGAGCGAGAGGGAGAGGCGAACAGGGGGGAAGAGGGGCACGGGGAGAGGG
>NW_025308211.1:0-698 GCF_018294505.1 Triticum aestivum
AGGTGATACCGGTGAAGGGGGGAAAACCTCCGGGAAAGTATTCCCGGTGTTTCGTGTTTTCTGATAGATGAACCGGAGGGGGAAAGTTGCGGGTTTGATATGTTAGGGGTGTGTGGTGGACGAACGGGCTACGTATCCGGGTTCGTCTCGTCGTTCTGAGCAACTTTCATGTTGAAAATATTTTAATCCGAGTTACGGATTAAAAGATATGATTTTCTAAAGATTTTATTAATTTCTGGAATTTATTTAATTATTTAATTAATTCGGAAAATGGATTTATGACGTCAGCATGACGTCATGCTGACATCAGCAGTCAACAGGGGTTGACTGGGTCAAACTGACGCGTGGGTCCAATGGGACCCACCTGTCATACTCTGTTAGGTTAATTAGGATTTAGTTAAACTAATTACTGTTTAATTAAGCTAAGAGGTTAATTAGATTAATTAATTAAGGTTAATTAACTTAATTAATTTAGTTAATTAATTAATTAAATAAATTTATTTTTATTTTAATTATTGTTTTATTTATTTTTATATACTTTTTTTATTTATTTATTTTAATTCCCTTTTCTTTTCTTCTTTTTTTTTAAAACGTTCTGGGGTGGGGCCCCAAGGTCAGTGGCTCAGGGGGAGCCCTAACGGGCGAACGGGCACCGGTCCCGGGCGCACCCGAGCGGGCACTCGCCCGTAGGGCGGGCC
>NW_025308212.1:0-698 GCF_018294505.1 Triticum aestivum
AGACGAGTTTCCGTGTGAATCCCTGATACTTCGAATGAGATTGTCCGTTTTGTACACGAAGTGCATCCAGTTTTTGCCGTAAGCCTCTCTACTTTCTTGCACATGCTATGTGGGTGAAATGATGACACCATGCCAACATTCAACCTTTTCAGAGTTCATTTGTAGTGCTTCTCAATTTCAGGGTCTTATAGCTCAAAAAAATCAGTAAATGCATGAAAAATAACAAATGAAGACAGAAAGGGTTGAAAATTGATGATGTGCCTTTGAATGGTTCATTTTGAACACAGAAAAACTATGGAGTTCAAATAAGTTCAAGAAAATGAAATCCCTTTGTAACAGACGAGTTTCCGTGTGAAACCCTGATACTTCGAATGAGATTGTCCGTTTTGTACACGAAGTGCATCCAGTTTTTGCCGTAAGCCTCTCTACTTTCTTGCACATGCTATGTGGGTGAAATGATGACACCATGCCAACTTTCAACCTTTTCCGAGTTATTTTGTAGTGCTTTTTTCAATTTCAGGGTCTTATAGCTCAAAAAAATCAGTAAATGCATGAAAAATGACAAATGAAGTCAGAAAGGGTTGAAAATCGATGATGTGGCTTTGAATGGTGCATTTTGAAAACATAAAAACTAGGAGTTCAAATAAGTTCAAGAAAATGAAATCCCTTTGTAACAGACGAGTTTCCGTGTGAAACCC
>NW_025308213.1:0-698 GCF_018294505.1 Triticum aestivum
TGTAACAGACGAGTTTCCGGATGAAATCCTGATACTTTGAAAGAGATTGTCCGTTTTGTACACGAAGTGCATCCAGTTTTTGCCGTAACCCTCTCAACTTTCCTGCACATGCTATGTGGATGAAATGATGATATCATGCCAAGTTTCAACCTTTTCAGAGTTCATTTGAAATGCTTTTCAATTTTAGGGTATTATAGCTCAAAATAATTAGTAAATGCATGAAAAATAACAAATGAAGTCAGAAAGGATTGAAAAATGATGATGTGGCTTTGAATGGTGCATTTTGAACACACAAAAAGTCAGGAGTTCAAAGAAGTTTTAAAAAATGAAATCCCTTTGTAACAGAAGAGTTTCCGGATGAAATCCTGATACTTTGAAAGAGATTGTCCATTTTGTACACGAAGTCCATCCAGTTTTTGCCGTAAACCTCTCAACTTTCTTGCACATGCTGTGTGGATGAAATGATGATATCATTTCAAGTTTCAACCTTTTCAGAGTTCATTTAAAATGCGTTTCAATTTTAGGGTCTTATGGCTCAAAATAATTAGTAAATGCATGAAAAATAACAAATGAAGTCAGAAAGGATTTAAAAATGATGATGTGGCTTTGAATGGTGCATTTTCAACACACAAAAAGTCAGGAGTTCAAATCAGTTTTAAAAAATGAAATCCCTTTGTAACAGACGAGTTTCCGGATGA
>NW_025308214.1:0-698 GCF_018294505.1 Triticum aestivum
TCAGAAGGCGATCAAGTTTCTCAAAGTCCAGTGGTCGCACCATTCTGAAGATGAGGCCACTTGGGAACGAGAGGATCGTCTGCGCGAAGAATACCCCGCACTGTTTCCTTCTACCTCCTAAATCTCGGGACGAGATTTCTTGTAGTGGAGGAGATTTGTAACACCCCGAGAATCATGCTACAGTAACTCTCTGTGATTAAGCTAATCATGTTGCTAAACAGGGCTTGATCACATTGGAATCACATTTCTTTTCAAACTCCTAATTCAAACTTAATTAAATTTAAAGTGGAAAATAAAAGTTTTCAAAAATTTAAACAAAAATGTTCGGGCCATGCCAGATATTGCACTGATAAATATTGTGGAGAAAACACATTTTTATAAAATGCCTAAATACTTTTAAATGAATTAAAACAGAAAAGAAAATAAATAAAAAGAAAAGAAAATGCAACAGGGGAGAAACAAACAAAAAAAAGAGAAGAAGAGAAACCCCCCTTCCCCCCCACTGGACCCTGGCCCAACTGGGCCGACCCCAGGCCCAGCCGGCCTAGCCCACCTCCCCGGGTCGCCCTCCCCTTCCCTGTTCCCCCGACCGGGGTCGAAACAGGGGCAGGTCCCCGCCGCACCACCTCGCCGGCGACGGGGGAGGATAAGGCCGCCCCGACGCCTCGGCCTCCGCCCATCCCTCCCACTTGCCCCTC
>NW_025308215.1:0-698 GCF_018294505.1 Triticum aestivum
TCCGGAAACTCGTCTGTTACAAAGGGATTTCATTTTTTAAAACTTATTTGAACTCCTGACTTTGTGTGTGTTCAAAATGCACCATTCAAAGCCACATCATCATTTTTCAATCCTTTCTGACTTCATTTGTTATTTTTCATGCATTAACTAATTATTTTGAGCTATAAGACCCTAAAATTGAAAAACATTTCAAATGAACTCTGAAAAGGTTGAAAGTTGGCATGATATCATCATTTCATCCACATAGCATGTGCAAGAAAGTTGAGAGGGTTATGGCAAAAACTGGATGCACTTCGTGTACAAAACGGACAATCTCTTTCAAAGTATGAGGATTTCATCCGGAAACTCGTCTGTTACAAAGGGATTTCATTTTTAAAAACTTATTTGAACTCCTGACTTTTTGTGTGTTCAAAATGCACCATTCAAAGCCACATCATCATTTTTCAATCCTTTCTGACATCATTTGTTATTTTTCATGCATTTACTAATTATTTTGAGCTATAAGACCCTAAAATTGAAAAGCATTTCAAATGAACTCTGAAAAGGTTGAAAGTTTGGCATGATATCATCATTTCTCCACATACATTGTGCAAGAAAGTTGAGAGGGTTACGGCATAAACTGGATGCACTTCGTGTACAAAACGGACAATCTCTTTCAAAGTATCAGGATTTCATCCGGAAACTCGTCTGTTACAAAG
>NW_025308216.1:0-698 GCF_018294505.1 Triticum aestivum
GGATGAAATTCTGATACTTTGAAAGAGATTGTCCGTTTTGTACAGGAAGTGCATCCAGTTTTTGCCGTAACCCTCTCAACTTTCTTGCACATGCTATGTGGATGAAATGTTGATACCGTGCCAACTTTCAACCTTTTCAGAGTTCATTTGAAATGCTTTTCATTTTAGGGTCTTATAGCTCAAAATAATTAGTAAATGCATGAAAAATAACAAATGAAGTCAGAATGGATTGAAAAATGATGATGTGGCTTTGAATGGTGCATTTTGAACACACAAAAAGTCAGGAGTTCAAATAAGTTTTAAAAAATGAAATCCCTTTGTAACAGACGAGTTTCCGGATGAAATCCTGATACTTTGAAAGAGATTTTTCCGTTTTGTACACGAAGTGCATCCAGTTTTTGCCGTAACCCTCTCAACTTTCTTGCACATGCTATGTGGATGAAATGATGATATCATGCCCACTATCAACCTTTTCGGAGTTCATTTGAAATGCTTTTCAATTCTAGGGTCTTATAGCTCAAAATAATTAGTAAATGCATGAAAATTAACAAATGAAGTAAGAAAGGATTGAAAAATGATTATGTGGCTTTGAATGGTGCATTTTGAACACACAAAAAGTCACGAGTTCAAATAAGTTTAAAAAATGAAATCCCTTTGTAACAGACGAGTTTCTGGATGAAATCCTGATACTTTGAAAG
>NW_025308217.1:0-698 GCF_018294505.1 Triticum aestivum
TTCCACCAAAGCGAAATCCACCATCTCATCGAAAGACGGGACACCTTTGCCTCTATCAAGTGGTATCAGATTTCCAGGTTGCTCGGTGAGATTTTACAGTTTTTTGTAGTTTAGATCGAGTCTGTTCTTCATACCTACAGTCCACGAAAAAGCCACAAAAAAAAATTAGGGTTAGTTCATCATATCCGAACCAATCTGAGCCTTTGCATAATCTTTTTAGGGTTTTGCTTTGTTGAATTTGCGGTTGCATCGTCGTGTCTAGTTGCTGGTCTTAGAGTCTAGTCTTTTAGAGTTTCGAGTTCTGGTCATAAGTTGTCACGCCGCCGCCGCACCATCATCATCACCCCTGCCATCTACCACCACCGCTTATCCGCCACCGCTTCGAATCCGTATCCATATACCACCACCAATCCGAGTTCTTGTCATATTAGGTTTGTTTTCGAGATCCCTCTAGATTCCGATTCGTGTTTCCTTGCCGGAGTAGGTTTCGGAAAAAAAAATAAAAATAAAATAAAAGAGTCGGGTAGCCACGCTCCGTTTAGGCCCAAAATTTTTCGAAAACGCATTTTTCGAAAAATTTTCTGGCTATCCTATTTTTAGGTGTTTCTGAGTGTTTTGAGACAGGTGCCATTATAGGAAGTTTTTTTTGACCCGTTTCCAGTTTTTGGGTCCGGGCAGTCAAAAAAAAAAAAATTGGT
>NW_025308218.1:0-698 GCF_018294505.1 Triticum aestivum
GGACGACGACGACGACGACGGCCGACGGGCGGCGACGACGACGGACGACGGGCGGCGACGACGGGAGCGGCGCGCGAGAGGTTGACGAAAGAAGTGGGGAGATGTAACTGAAATTTCGTAAGTGCTGTATATATGGGGTGAGCCTTTAGTACCGGTTGGAGCCACCAACCGGTACTAAAGGCCTACTTTGGCCAGGCAAAGAGGCGGGAAGAGCAGGCCTTTAGTACCGGTTGGTGGTTCCAACCGGTACTAAAGAGGTACGCAAGGCTTGAAGCTAATCAACATGTAGGTGAGCATTGCAACTCTTCGTCATTGTCTGTGCACTCACGGCTTATAAACCGCTCATACTGCCTCTCTCTTGGCGAAGATCACAAGATAGTTTGGTTAAATTGCATTACTTGTAAGTCCAGTTAACATGGATGCTTATGATGCAAGAGCAACAACAAAAGTGAAAATTTGGCACAAATAGGTAGTTGTGTAACTAAAATAGGTAGGAGGAGAGATAGCTCTTATGTCACAAAAAAGAAGTTGTATCAAACCTTTTATGTCGGATCTAGAACAAACCAATCGGTATCGCCATCATACAGCCCAACCGTGGCTCGTGATGCATATATATGCATATCAAATGCACGGTTGGACGTATGATGGCGAATCCGAATGATTTGTATTCAGTCGATGAAGTGGTAGATGTATGCAGT
>NW_025308219.1:0-698 GCF_018294505.1 Triticum aestivum
GCGAGGCACGGGGGGCGTGGGATTAACTACGCCCACTCCCCCACAACCCGCGATTATCGCGCCTTTATGGCGAGCAGGAACCGCCGCCGGAAGACATGCGGTCGGTTCGGGCCACAGAAGATCCTCGCACGGGACGAGGCGCCGAAGTGGCGGGCCCCGGCCTGCGGCGGCGTCCCGTCATGCACATGGGATGGCAGGCCCTTCCAACCGAAGGGTGCCACATGGCGCGCGGTTTGCGGGCGGTCAGCCCGCCGCCCGGCTAGCGCGCCAGCTGGTTCCCGCCTTTGGATTTTGAGGAGGCTTCGTCGAGAAGACATGCGCGAGGGAGGCCGGCTCCTAGCTGCTGGCTCTTCGGGATAGGAAGCTAGCCGACCTTCTCGATTCCCCCTTCAGCCGCGAAGCCCAACCAACTTTGGGGACTACTGTCGGAGTAAATGACCACGGGTAGCCTAACCGGCTCCCTTTGGCCCTCAGAAAAAACAATGGGCCGACTGAGCCTTGAAGCACCCAAGACATGGAGCCGCCTTCTTCCAGCCGGCTATCACATAGGCTGGCTGGCGGAAGGCGGCCCGGCCATAAACAACCCTTGGAGGACGCCATGATAGGGCCGACTCCAAGAAGCCAGCCCATGAAGGACCGACTCCAAGAAGCCGGCCTTAGAGGATCGACTCCAAGAAGCCGGCCCTTGACAGGCAGCC
>NW_025308220.1:0-698 GCF_018294505.1 Triticum aestivum
TTTTTTTAGTGTAGCGGTACAATGGTATTAATAGAAAATAATGGCACCAATAACTACTTTTGTTGCTATATCAGACATATTTAAGATCAAAATAACTCTGATCATGAGTGGGGAGATAATTATGATGCTTCTTGTGATCTTGAAAAGTTATTTGTGCCTAATGATGGGTCTATTACTTATAATAATATTGACAACATCTTCATTTACTAAATTACCTCTTTTGGTGCTAAAATTGTCAATGTTTCAGTTTTTCCTTGCATACGCTAGATGTTGCTTGCCTTGATAATTTGTTTACATATAAGATGTCTTAATTTATTTGTTACTTGCCTATTGCTTTCTTTGTGCATCAATTCTTGTATTTTATGTGAGTATTATTAAAATACTAAGCCTATCAGCTGTGAAACCTACTTCAGCTATACACGAGAAACCTACTTCAGCTACGAAGTTCAAGTCTCATCAATTCAAATTATAGTCCATCCATTACACTATCAAATGGATACAAGACCACGAAGGTTGTGATCTATAAATATGGAGTCGAGATACATCAACCTTGAGTATTCCAACAGCATAGGGCCTGGTTAAATTGGATAGAAGACTATGATATATAGGTGAACATAGATCTCAATCAATTCAATCTCACTGGGTAATACTCCGAAGCCCTTAGAAAAAGATTATACTAAAACGACAACTCATGAACA
>NW_025308221.1:0-698 GCF_018294505.1 Triticum aestivum
CAAACACGCAAGCATTCATTGCCCTGCCCGCTTGCATCTCCTCTCCCCTTTCCCTCTACCTCGATCCCCTACCTGCAGCACTAGGGTTCCTCCAGTTAGCCGTCGCCACTGGTCCCATCTGGCCTGGTCCTCGACGATGCTATGTCCAGCTAGGCTACATGGCCGGCGGGTAGGGGCAAATCTCCCTGGCTGCTCCTCCCTCTGGCTCCGTCCCTCATTCTCATGGTCTCCAGCAGCTGCTCCACTGTGGTTCGTCCAACGCACTACTCCGGCGGGCGTTGCACAACTACGGCTGATGCCACACTGCGGCATAAGGCACCTTATTCCCCCTCCTCCCAGGGCATGGCCTTGAGGTGCTGTTGAAGGATGAGCTCATCCAACAAGGTGAGGATCTCCTCTGATTTTTTGCCAAATTTTCATTTTGATCCACTATACGATGAATTGCTATGAGCTGCTTCTCCTGCTGCTATATGATGCATTGCTATGAGCTACTCCTGCTGCTCCTATATGATGAATTGCTATGAGCTGCTGCTGCTGTATGATGAGTTGCTATGAGCTGCTGCTGCTATATGATGAATTTCTATGAGCTGCTGCTGCTGCTGCTATATGATGAGTTGCTACAAGCTGCTCCTGCTGCTGCTATATGATGAATTGCTATGAGCTGCTCCTCTGCTGCTATATGATGAATTGCTATGAGC
>NW_025308222.1:0-698 GCF_018294505.1 Triticum aestivum
TGCTCTATGAAAGCTGTAGGAGTCTATGCCAGTTTACCATTGTTTCGATGACAAATTTGATGTTTTTTGTAGTGAGTTCATTTTGATGTGCTTCTGATCCTAAGGTGTCAGTTGACTTTGATGCATATGTGTCCCAAAAATTGGCATGGTCCAGGCTGCACACAAACATGTTTGCATTCTCTGGCTGTTGGCAATGCATTAGTCATTATTGGTAGAAAATGCATCTGACATCAAAGTTATTTATCGTGTTAAAAAATCAAAGTAATTTCTTCAGGTCAGAGTGTTAAACTGTGGTTTCGTGCATAAAATGAAAAGGAAGTGTTGAGAAATTTTATTCATTAATCATGTGATGATTAATACAGAAGAAAAACTCACCGCTAAATATTTTGGACGGAGTGCAGACCAATGTTTTCTGTAACTTGTAAAGTATCTCTAGCTTCATGCATACAACTATATGTGTTTTGGTATCTGGAAATTTCTCATGTTTATTATTTTTAATTAGCTGGATTCAAGGAATGGAAAACCTAGATACACAAAGGAAATGTTTTCCTACTTGGGGCTGACTTAGCGAGAGCCCCCCGCGTCGCCCCCGCTCGGGCGACTCGGGCGGGATCACAACCCTAGCAGCCATGGGCTCCCCGTCCTTCCATCCCTCCCACCGCCGCCGCCAAAGGACGCCGCCGGCCTATAGCCCGGAG
>NW_025308223.1:0-698 GCF_018294505.1 Triticum aestivum
CCTCAGATTGCAAGGAGGTTGTCGCGGACATACACAAGGGCACGGGCGGCCTTTACGCGAGCATTGTTAAAGAGATCATCTCCCAAGGTTTGCAGTTTCCAGCATGCTCCTTCATCTTCGAAGGGCGCGAGAGAAACTTTGAGGTGCACAGCCTCGCCAAACACACTTTGGGACTCTCTCCGGGACGCCATCTCTGGCTACTTAATACCCCGGATTTATCTTGTATTCCTATGTATTTGGATATTGATCAATAAATGAGAGTGTGTATGGACTAAAAAAAAGAAGAAATCAATTAAGCAGCCTGCTTGTGTGCTTCCATGTGTATGTGTAGTTGCCGACGAGTTAATCTAGCGTTCTAAATCCAACATTGGTATCTAGAGCCTCGACGATCTACGATCAATGATGGGGGACAGCGATCAGGAGTCGGTCAAGTCCGGCGACACTACAAGAATGGCAACAAGGTGAAGAAGGGCGGCAAGTCAGCAACCAGTGGTGGAGGACGGGCGGTGCCAACGTACTGGTGCATCACAACATCCTCATCCAGTACCCGATGCTTACCGACGCCAACTAAAGCATGCGAAGGATTGTTCGGAGCCTAACAAGCGGGAGATCAAGAAAAATTTGGCGAAGCAGGAAGACGAACATCCATGTCTTCTAATGGCCGAAGTTTGTGATCTCATCCAAAGATAGGTTGTCAA
>NW_025308224.1:0-698 GCF_018294505.1 Triticum aestivum
TTGCATTCCCTTTTTAATTTTTTTGCACCGCGTGCAAAACAAAACGCACGAGCGCGACGTATGTTTAGCACGTTTTATTATTTTGCACGTTTACGGTAAGTTTTAGCTCGCTGCTCATTATTCACGCGTCTAGCGGCGGCAAGCGTGTTCTGAAAGGGGTCGAAACCATGGTAAATAGGCACTGGTGCAGTTGAACCGTGGTAAAACTCGTCTCCGTAGTTGAGCGGGAGCGGCCAAAGGAATGTGCAATCGTGTGTGTAGTGGAGCTGGAAGGGCAAACATAAGGGACGAAGACGGGGGTAACATGTCGTATGCGATCATAGCAGCACTAAAGCACCGGATCCCATCAGAACTCCGAAGTTGAGCGTGCTTGGGCGAGAGTAGTACTAGGATGGGTGACCTCCTGGGAAGTCCTCGTGTTGCATTCCCTTTTTAATTTTTTTGCACCGCGTGCAAAACAAAACGCACGAGCGCGACGTATGTTTAGCACGTTTTATTATTTTGCACGTTTACGGTAAGTTTTAGCTCGCTGCTCATTATTCACGCGTCTAGCGGCGGCAAGCGTGTTCTGAAAGGGGTCGAAACCATGGTAAATAGGCACTGGTGCAGTTGAACCGTGGTAAAACTCGTCTCCGTAGTTGAGCGGGAGCGGCCAAAGGAATGTGCAATCGTGTGTGTAGTGGAGCTGGGAGGGGCAA
>NW_025308225.1:0-698 GCF_018294505.1 Triticum aestivum
TATAGAGCTAGTTCAACTCTAGTGTAAAATTATTTGAACTACCTTATAGAGCTAGTTCAACTCTATTGTAAAATTATTTGAACTAGCTTATAGAGCTAGTTCAACCCTAGTGTAAAATTATTTATACTAGGCTATAGAGCTAGTTCAACTCAAGTGTAAAATTATTTGAACTAGCTTATAGAGCTAGTTCAACTCTAGTGTAAAATTATTTGTACTAGACTATAGAGCTAGTCAGCTCTAGTGTAAAATTATTTGTACAAGCTTATAGAGCTAGTTCAACTCTAGTGTAAAATTATTTGAACTAGCTTATAGAGCTAGTTCAACTCTAGTGTAAAATTATTTGAACTAGCTTATAGTGCTAGTTCAACTCAAGTGTAAAAGTAATTGAACTAGCTTACAGATCTTGTTCAACTCTAGTGTAAAATTATTTGAACTAGCTTATAGAGCTAGTTCAACTCTAGTGTAAAATTATTTGTACTAGGTTATACAGCTAGTTCAACTCTAGTGTAAAATTATTCGAACTAGGCTATAGAGCTAGTTCAACTCTACTGTAAAATTATTTGTACAAGCTTATAGAGCTAGTTCAACTCTAGTGTAAAATTATTTGTACTAGGCTATAGAGCTAGTTCAACTCTAGTGTAACATTATTTGAACTAGCTTATAGAGCTAGTTCAACTCTAGTGTAAAATTATTTGTAC
>NW_025308226.1:0-698 GCF_018294505.1 Triticum aestivum
TTGCGCAGGCGATTTTCCATAACTGGGTTGAGCACATCATTCTTCACTTGGGTGGTGGTCTTGTTAACATTTTGTTGCCAACTGGGCTGGTATGCCATCGGAGTTGGCTGCCAGGTACGAACCTTCTGCACTGGTTGCATTTCCTTCTTGGGCTCAAATTTGCGTTTGTGATCATTATGGGCAGACTTAGTATCTGCCACGAGCTTGTGTTCCCTTTCAGCAATGAAAGCCTTGTTCACCAGGGTTTGGAAATCTGAACATACTGAGAGCACAGCAAAGTTGCGGGTTTAATCCACCAAGAAAGCGGTCCATCTTCCTTTCTTCAGTGGCCACGTCATATTGAGAGTAACGTGACAGGTGATTGAATTTTTGTAAATATTCTCCCACTGACTGACTTCCTTGGAGGAGCGCGAGAAATTCACGCTGCTTAGTCTTCATAATTCTCGCAGGGATGTGATATTTTCGGAATTGCTCCTTGAATCTTGACCAGGTAATTGCCTCATTCTCAGTCCCTATGGCTTTATCACTTTCCCACCATATGGCAGCAGCACCTTCCAGATAATGTGTTACAAATGGAACTTTATCTTCTTCATCAGTTCGAGCAACCTCAAGTTTCTTTTCCATAGTTCTCAACCAATCATCTACATCCAAGGGATCAACGACCTGACTGAAACTGGGAGGCTTAGTCCTTTGAAAAT
>NW_025308227.1:0-698 GCF_018294505.1 Triticum aestivum
GAAACTCGTCTGTTACAAAGGGATTTCATTTTTTAAAACTTATTTGAACTCCTGACTTTTTGTGTGTTCAAAATGCACCATTCAAAGCCACATCATCATTTTTCAATCCTTTCTGACTTCATTTGTTATTTTTCATGCATTTACTAATTATTTTGAGCTATAAGACCCTAAAATTGAAAAGCATTTAAAATGAACTCTGAAAATGTTGAAAGTTGGCATGGTATCATCATTTCATCCACATAGCATGTGCAAGAGAGTTGAGAGGGTTACGGCAAAAACTGGATGCACTTCGTGTACAAAACGTACAATCTCTTTCAAAGTATCAGGATTTCATACGGAAACTCGTCTGTTACAAGGGGATTTCATTTTTTAAAACTTAATTGAAGTCCTGATTTTTGTGTGTTCAAAATGCACCATTCAAAGCCACATCATCATTTTTCAATCCTTTCTGACTTCATTTGTTATTTCTCGTGCATTTACTAATTATTTTGAGATATAAGACCCTAAAATTGAAAAGCATTTCAAATGAACTCCGAAAAGGTTGGAAGTTGGCATGGAATCATCATTTCATCCACATAGCATGTGCAAGAAAGTTGAGAGGGTTACGGCAGAAACTGGATGCACTTCGTGTACAAAACGGACAATCTCTTTCAATGTATCAGGATTTCATACGGAAACTCGTCTGTTACAAAGGGATT
>NW_025308228.1:0-698 GCF_018294505.1 Triticum aestivum
GTTTTGTACACGAAGTGCATCCAGTTTTTGCCGTAAACCTCTCAACTTTCTTGCACATGCTATGTGGATGAAATGATGATACCATGCTAACTTTCAACCTTTTCAGAGTTCATTTGAAATGCTTTTCAGTTTTAGGGTCTTATAGCTCAAAATAATTAGTAAATGCATGAAAAATAACAAATGAAGTCAGAAAGGATTGAAAAATGATGATGTGGCTTTGAATGGTGCATTTTGAACACACAAAAAGTCAGGAGTTCAAATAAGTTTAAAAAAATGAAATCACTTTGTAACACACGAGTTTCCGTATGAAATCCTGATACTTTGAAAGAGTTGTCCGTTTTGTACACGAAGTGCATCCAGTTTTTGCCGTAACCCTATAACCTTTCTTGCACATGCTATGTGGATGAAATGATGTTACCATGCTGACTTTCAACCTTTTCAGAGTTCATTTGAAATGCTTTTCAATTTTATGGTCTTATAGCTCAAAATAATTAGTAAATGCATGAAAAATAACAAATGAAGTCAGAAAGGATTGAAAAATGATGATGTGGCTTTGAATGGTGCATTTTGAACACACAAAAATTCAGGAGTTCAAATAAGTTTTAAAAAATGAAATCCCTTTGTAACAGACGAGTTTCCGTATGAAATCCTGATACTTTGAAAGAGATTGTCCGTTTTGTACACGAAGTGCATCCAGT
>NW_025308229.1:0-698 GCF_018294505.1 Triticum aestivum
CAACCTTTTCAGAGTTCATTTGAAATGCTTTTCAATTTCAGGGTCTTATAGCTCAAAATAAGCAGTAAATGCATGAAAAATAACAAATGAAGTCAAAAAGGGTTAAAAATTGATGATGTGGCTTTGAATGGTGCATTTTGAACACACAAAAAGTCAGGATTTCAAATATGTTTAAAAAAATGAAATCCCTTTGTAACAGACGAGTTTCCGTATGTAACCCTGATACTTCGAAAGAGATTGTCCATTTTGTAGACGCAGTGCATCCAATTTTTGCCGTAACCCTCTCAACTTTCTTGCATATGCTATGTGGATGAAATGATGATACCATGCCAACTTTCAACCTTTTCAGAGTTCATTTGAAATACTTTTCAATTTTAGGGTCTTATAGCTCAAAATAATAAGTAAATGCATGAAAAATAACAAATGAAGTCAGAAAGGGTTGAAAATTGATGATGTGGCTTTGAATAGTGCATTTTGAACACACAAAAAGTCTGGAGTTCAAATAAGTTCAAAAATTGAGATCCCTTTGTAACAGATGAGTTTCCGTATGAAACCCTGATACTTCGAAAGAGATTGTCCATTTTGTACACGACGTGCATCTAATTTTTGTCGTAACCCTCCCTACTTTCTTTCACATGCTATGTGGATGAAATGATGATACCATGCCAACATTCAACCTTTTCAGAGTTCATTTGAAA
>NW_025308230.1:0-698 GCF_018294505.1 Triticum aestivum
TTATTATATGCAAGAAATATAGTGAAATTTGAAAAAAAAATTGATAGAACTTGCACACAATTTACATAGAAATTGCGCTATTCTATATTATGCAAGTATAAGCATATACTAATGGAACTTCCGCCAACAAGAAGTTTCATAAGAAGGAATGAATTAATGACATTGGTATTACCCTTAAGGAAGAAAGAAGATGAAATAAAAAATAAAAAACGAATAATGAAGATTTCTTGAAAGAACTAATTAGCTGCATGGAACTAATTACCATTTAAGAACAAGAAAATGAAACAAAACTAAGGTAAACAATGACAAAATTTCCAACCAATTTACAAAAAGATTGCAGTTTTTATTATATGCAAGAATAAGCATGTAATAGTGATTTTTTTTCACTAAAAGAACTTTTCTAAGAAGGAATGAATTAGTGGCACTGGTGAGGGAGTCCTGGATTAGGGGGTCCTCGAATAGCCGGACTATATGCTTTAGCCGGACTGTTGGACTATAAAGATACAAGATAAAAGACTTCGTCCCGTGTCCGGGTGGGACTCTCCTTTGCGTGGAAGGCAAGCTTCGCGACTCAGATATGTAGATTCCCTTCTCTGTAACCGACATGATGTAACCCTAACCCCCTCTGATTTCTATATAAATCGGAGGGTTTAGTCCATAGGACAAGAACAATCATAATCATAGGCTAGCTTCTGGGG
>NW_025308231.1:0-698 GCF_018294505.1 Triticum aestivum
CGGGACTAATGGGTCGTTACTAATGCCCTAGCCCTTTAGTTCCGGTTCTTACACGAACCGGGACAGATGGGCCTCCACATGGCCGGTGCGGCGAGCCCAGGCAGGAGGGCCTTTGGTCCCGGTTGGTGGCACTAACCGGGACCAATAGGCATCCACGCGTCAGCATTTCAGGGGCTGGGGTTTTTGTTTTTTTTAAAGGGGGGGGGGGTTGGGGGTTTTGGGGGGTTAATTTAGGTGTTTCATATATTGTGTTAGGTAGCTAATTAATAGAGGGAAGTGTCCTCTCTTATCTCCGTGCTTGGTCGACGCTACGTACTATATACGTATAGAGAGGACTAGACACGCTAGCTAGTAAGCAAGTGAATGAAACTGAAGACCGTCATGAACATACATGCATACAGAGTGAAGTGATATCGACCACCTCTCCTTCTCCGAGAGATTGGTAGAACAACAAGTCCTCGTATATCTATCCGACACTACCGGTTACATATATACAATAATTATCTCTTACAATATAATCTCCTAATTATATATGTACACAGGGTCCACATAGTATTCTCCGTTTTCAGCGATCACGTGGTCAAGGAAGAATGCCGCCAATTCCTCTTGAATTGCTCGCATACGATCTGGTGGTAGGAGTTCATCCCGCATCGGAAAGATCTAATTTGAAGAAGGGGTCAGTACATATATATATATAT
>NW_025308232.1:0-698 GCF_018294505.1 Triticum aestivum
TGATACTTTGAAAGAGATTGTCCGTTTTGTACACGAAGTGCATCCAGTTTTTGCCGTAACCCTCTCAACTTTCCTGCACATGCTATGTGGATGAAATGATGATATCATGCCAACTTTCAACCTTTTCAGAGTTCATTTGAAATGCTTTTCAATTTTAGGGTCTTATAGCTCAAAATAATTAGTAAATGCATGAAAAATAACAAATGAAGTCAGAAAGGATTGAAAAATGATGATGTGGCTTTGAATGGTGCATTTTGAACACACAAAAAGTCAGGAGTTCAAATAAGTTTTAAAAAATGAAATCCCTTTGTAACAGACGAGTTTCCGGATGAAATCCTGATACTTTGAAAGAGATTGCCCCTTTTTGTACACGAAGTGCATCCAGTTTTTGCCGTAACCCTCTCAACTTTCCTGCACATGCTATGTGGATGAAATGATGATATCATGCCAACTTTCAACCTTTTCAGAGTTCATTTGAAATGCTTTTCAATTTTAGGGTCTTATAGCTCAAAATAATTAGTAAATGCATGAAAAATAACAAATGAAGTCAGAAAGGATTGAAAAATGATGATGTGGCTTTGAATGGTGCATTTTGAACACACAAAAAGTGAGGAGTTCAAATAGGTTTTAAAAAATGAAATCCCTTTGTAACAGACGAGTTTCCGGATGAAATCCTGATACTTTGAAAGAGATTGCCC
>NW_025308233.1:0-698 GCF_018294505.1 Triticum aestivum
TCAAATGAACTCTGAAAAGGTTGAAAGTTGGCCTGGTATCATCATTTCATCCACATAGCATGTGCAAGAAAGTTGAGAGGGTTACGGCAAAAACTGGATGCACTTCGTGTGCAAAACGGACAATCTCTTTCAAAGTATCAGGATTTCATACGGAAACTCGTCTGTTACAAAGGGATTTCATTTTTTAAAACCTATTTGAACTCCTGACTTCTTGTGTGTTCAAAATGCACCATTCAAAGCCACATCATCATTTTTCAATCCTTTCTGACTTCATTTGTTATTTTTCATGCATTTACTAATTATTTTGAGCTATAAGACCCTAAAATTGAAAAGCATATCAAATGAACTCTGAAAAGGTTGAAAGTTGGCCTGGTATCATCATTTCATCCACATAGCATGTGCAAGAAAGTTGAGAGGGTTACGGCAAAATTTGGATGCACTTCGTGTACAAAACGGACAATCTCTTTCAAAGTATCAGGATTTCTTACGGAAACTCGTTTGTTACAAAGGGATTACATTTTTTAAAACTTATTTGAACTCCTGACTTTTTGTGTGTTCGAAATGCACCATTCAAAGCTACATCATCATTTTTCAATCCTTTCTGACTTCATTTGTTATTTTTCATGCATTACCTAATTATTTTGAGCTATAAGACCCTAAAATTGAAAAGCATTTCAAATGAACTCTGAAAAGGTTGA
>NW_025308234.1:0-698 GCF_018294505.1 Triticum aestivum
CCGCCTCGACTCGCGTTACGCTAAGACAGGGTGGCAGTGGTGTCACGTGCTCGTCTCGCGTAACCCTAAGATAGCTTACTGAAGTAAATTGATCTAATGCTTTTCGGTTAGTACTATCCAGAAATAAAATTTAGTTAAACAAAAAATAGCTTACTGAAGTAAATTGATCTAATGCTTTTCGGTTGAATCGACATTAAATTGATCTACTACGAACAAGTTTTAAATTAATAAGAAAATCTAAAAAGCAAGAACATATTTATAGAAATGAACAACTTTTGAATTTGTGAATTTTTTTAGGAAAACAAGAACATTTTTTAAAACACAAACATTTTTTGAAATGAACAACATTTTCTGAAATTTCTACCAAATTTCTAAAACACCAACATTTTTACGTCGTCGCTACTGCGACGACGTCCGCCTCGACTCGCGTAACCCTAAGATAGATAGGGTGGCCGTGGCGTCGCGTGCTCGTCTCGGCGTCCGTCGTCGCTACCGCGATGACGTCCGCCTCGACTCACGTTACGCTAAGACAGGGTGGCAGTGGTGTCACGTGCTCGTCTCGGCATCCGTCGTCGCTACCGCGACGACGTCCGCCTCGACTCGCGTTACGCAAAGTCAGGGTGGGAATGGTGTCACGTGCTCGTCTCGGCGTCCGTCGTCGCTACCGCGACGACGTCCCCCTCGACTCGCGTTACGCT
>NW_025308235.1:0-698 GCF_018294505.1 Triticum aestivum
AGGATTTCATACGGAAACTCGTCTATTACAAAGGGATTTCATTTTTTAAAACTTATTTGAACTCCTGACTTTTTGTGTGTTCAAAATGCACCATTCAAAGCCACATCATTATTTTTCAATCCTTTCTGACTTCATTTGTTATTTTTCATGCATTTACTAATCATTTTGAGCTATAAGACCCTAAAATTGAAAAGCATTTCAAATGAACTCTGAAAAGGTTGGAAATTGGCATGGTATCATCATTTCATCCACATAGCATGTGCAAGAAAGTTGAGAGGGTTACGACAAAAACTAGATGCACTTCGTGTACAAAACGTACAATCTCTTTCAAAGTATCAGGATTTCATACGGGAACTCGTCTGTTACAAGGGGATTTCATTTTTTAAAACTTACTTGAACTCCTGATTTTTGTGTGTTCAAAATGCACCATTCAAAGCCACATCATCATTTTTCAATCCTTTCTGACTTCATTTGTTATTTTTCATGCATTTACTAATTATTTTGAGCTATAAGACCGTAAAATTGAAAAGCATTTCAAATGAACTCTAAAAAGGTTGGAAGTTGGCATGGAATCATCATTTCATCCACATAGCATGTGCAAGAAAGTTGAGAGGGTTACGGCAGAAACTGGATGCACTTCGTGTACAAAACGGACAATCTCTTTCAATGTATCAGGATTTCATACGGAAACTCGTCTA
>NW_025308236.1:0-698 GCF_018294505.1 Triticum aestivum
TCGGTGCCGGCGCCGTCGGTGTCTATGTCGGCGTCAGTACCATCATCGAGGCCGACCTGCAAACCTTGCTTAGCAGTCAAATAGTCGAGGTACTCTTGTTCACCCTCATAATCCATCTCGTCTGCATCTTGGTCAGAAGGCCCAGTTTCTTCGTTGTTCGACATGTTTCCTATGATTAAGTGGCCTCATTTATTTCTAAAAGTATGAATAAATGAGAAATGACATAAAAAGAAATCTATGTGCCAGCACTCGATATGCCAACTATGTAGCACAAATCATGCCTTTATTCACGGGAAATTTCGGCATGACCTTTGCTAAAAAATGGACATATCGAGCGCCTGAAATTCACCGAAACGGAAATGAATCAACATTCCGGCGTAACATAGGCCACTCGGATCATTTTCCAAACATGACATGTCCAAAACATGACATATGCACATATCACATGTCCAGTTCAAATTTCCATATAAATTCAGCTATATTTGAAACCTAGCTAAATTCATAACTAAATAGATAACCTAATTAATTAACATGAAGAACCCTAGCAGAGAGGGGGGGTTTACAGAGAGTGCAGGGGCGAGGAGGCAGGCCCGACGACGGCCGGCAGGGGAAAGGAGGGAGGCGAGGGCCGACGGGTCGGGGGCGAGCGCGCCGGGGTCGGGGCGAGCGCCGGCGCCGGAGTCGGGGGCGAGCGGCTG
>NW_025308237.1:0-698 GCF_018294505.1 Triticum aestivum
GTATGATCGCATCCGACATGTTACCCCCGCCTTCGTCCCTTATGCTTGCCACTCCCAGGTCCACTGCAAAGATGATTGCCATTCTTACTACCATTACAACCGTTGCCTAATAATGGATAATGCCCTATATATACTACTTACTCCCCCCCCCCCTCAAACACGGAGACGAGTTTACCACGGTTTCCACCCCTCCCTCTATACCGCAGCAACACGTATTTTTTTCCCCTTTCAGAACGCGCTCCTCGCGCCAGAAAGCCTCCTCTAGACGCGTGACCAATGAGCAGCGAGCTAAAACATATCGCAAATGTCAAAAATAATATAACGGGCTTAATATATATCGCGCACATGCGATATGTTTGTCACGAGGCGCAAAAAATAATTAAAAAGGGAATGCAACACGAGGACTTCCCAGGAGGTCACCCAACCTAGTACTACTCTTGCCCAAGCACGCTTAACTTCGGAGTTCTGATGGGAACCGGTGATTTAGTGCTGGTATGATCGCATCCAACATGTTACCCCCGCCTTCGTCCCTTATGCTTGCCACTCCCAGGTCCACTGCAAAGATGATTGCCATTCTTACTACCATTACAACCGTTGCCTAATAATGGATAATGCCCTATATATACTACTTACTCCCCCCCCCCTCAAACACGGAGACGAGTTTACCACGGTTTCCACCCCTCCCTCTATACCGCAGC
>NW_025308238.1:0-698 GCF_018294505.1 Triticum aestivum
AACGGACAATCTCTTTCAAAGTATCAGGATTTCATCCGAAAACTCGTCTGTTACAAAGGGATTTCATTTTTTAAAACTTATTTGCACTGCTGACTTTTTGTGTGTTCAAAATGCACCATTCAAAGCCACATCATCATTTGTCAATCCTTTCTGACTTCATTTGTTATTTTTCATGCATTTACTAATTATTTTGAGCTACAAGACCTTAAAATAGAAAAGCATTTCAAATGAACTCTGAAAAGGTTGAAAGTTGGCATGATATCATCATTTCATCCACATAGCATGTGCAAGAAAGTTGAGAGGGTTACGGCAAAAACTGGATGCACTTCGTGTACAGAACGGACAATCTCTTTTAAAGTATCAGGATTTCATCCGGAAACTCGTCTGTTACAAAGGGATTTCATTTTAAAAACCTTAGTTGATCTCCTGACTTTTTGTGTGTTCAAAATGCACCATTCAAAGCCACATCATCATTTGTCAATCCTTTCTGACTTCATTTGTTATTTTTCATGCATTTACTAATTATTTTGAGCTATAAGACCCTAAAATTGAAAAGCATTTCAAATGAACTCTGAAAAGGTTGGAAGTTGGCATGATATCATCATTTCATCCACATAGCATGTGCAAGAAAGTTGAGAGGGTTACGGCAAAAACTGGATGCACTTCGTGTACAAAACGGACAATCTCTTTCAAAGTAT
>NW_025308239.1:0-698 GCF_018294505.1 Triticum aestivum
GCTATGTGGATGAAATGATGATATCATGCCAACTTTCAACCTTTTCAGAGTTCATTTGAAATGCTTTTCAATTTTAGGATCTTATAGCTCAAAATAATTAGTAAATGTATGAAAAATAACAAATGAAGTGAGAAAGGATTGAAAAATGATGATGTGGATTTGAATGGTGCATTTTGAACACACAAAAAGTCAGGAGTTCAAATAAGTTTAAAAAAATGAAATCCCTTTGTAACAGACGAGTTTCCGGATGAAATCCTGATACTTTGAAAGGGATTGTCCGTTTTGTACACGAAGTGCATCCAGTTTTTGCCGTAACCCTCTCAACTTTCTTGAACATGCTATGTGGATGAAATGATGATATCATGCCAACTTTCATCCTTTTCAGAGTTCATTTGAAATGCTTTTATATTTTAGGGTCTTATAGCTCAAAATAATTAGTAAATACATGAAAAATAACAAATGAAGTCAGAAAGGATTGAAAAATGATGATGTGGCTTTGAATGGTGCATTTTGAACACACAAAAAGTCAGGAGTTCAAATATTTTAAAAAATGAAATCCCTTTGTAACAGACGAGTTTCCGGATGAAATCCTGATACTTTGAAAGGGATTGTCCGTTTTGTACACGAAGTGCATCCAGTTTTTGCCGTAACCCTCTCAACTTTCTTGCACATGCTATGTGGATGAAATGATGATATCA
>NW_025308240.1:0-698 GCF_018294505.1 Triticum aestivum
CGGATCCCATCAGAACTCTGAAGTTAAGCGTGCTTGGGCGAGAGTAGTACTAGGATGGGTGACCTCCTGGGAAGTCCTCGTGTTGCATTCCCTTTTTAATTTTTTTGCACCGCGTGCAAAACAAAACGCACGAGCGCGACGTATGTTTAGCACGTTTTATTATTTTGCACGTTTACGGTAAGTTTTAGCTCGCTGCTCATTATTCACGCGTCTAGCGGCGGCAAGCGTGTTCTGAAAGGGGTCGAAACCATGGTAAATAGGCACTGGTGCAGTTGAACCGTGGTAAAACTCGTCTCCGTAGTTGAGCGGGAGCGGCCAAAGGAATGTGCAATCGTGTGTGTAGTGGAGCTGGGAGGGGCAAGCATAAGGGACGAAGACGGGGGTAACATGTCGGATGCGATCATACCAGCACTAAAGCATTGGATCCCATCAGAACTCCGAAGTTAAGCGTGCTTGGGCGAGAGTAGTACTAGGATGGGTGACCTCCTGGGAAGTCCTCGTGTTGCACTCCCTTTTTAATTTTTTTGCACCGCGTGCAAAACAAAACGCACGAGCGCGACGTATGTTTAGCACGTTTTATTATTTTGCACGTTTACGGTAAGTTTTAGCTCGCTGCTCATTATTCACGCGTCTAGCGGCGGCAAGCGTGTTCTGAAAGGGGTCGAAACCATGGTAAATAGGCACTGGTGCAGTTGAAC
>NW_025308241.1:0-697 GCF_018294505.1 Triticum aestivum
GGCCGAGTCTCCCGAGCCGGGGACCGGCCGCGGTCACGGTCACAGGGGGCCCCCCGCGGAGTGGAGCGGCGCGATGGGGACCGGGAGCGGCGGTCGTCACGAGCCGGGGAGCGGCGCGATGGGCGGGCGGGGGAGCGGGGCTCACGCGCCGGCGAGTGCCGCGCCGGCCGGGAGGAAAGCTGCTGCCGCAGGTCCTCTTCGCGCCGACGGCCATCGGGGGAGGGGTAGGGAGGTTCACGGCGGTCGTCGGCCCGACGTTTGGGGCGACCCACCTCGTCCCCCCATTCCCGCGGCATGGGAGGCGCGGTGGGGAACGGGGGCGGAGGGGGATCGGTGACGCCGGCGAGGCGGTCAGGAAGCGGGACGGCGACCGAGGGGGCAGGAGCGAGAGCTGGCGGCGCGGGGGTGGGGAGAAGTGGAGGGCGTGGCAACCCTAGCGGGAGCCAAAGTGACTGGCGTGGGGGGCCGTGGTGGGCCAGGCGGGGCCCAGCCGGCCTGCCGGGGCGGCCCGCCCGAGTCACCGCAGGCACCAGCCCACAGGCCGCTCCAGCCGCCACCGGCCCAGGAAGGGGCCCAGGAGCCGGGTCCGCGGGCCGGCCCAGCACCAGCGCGGCCCGAAACGACCGCCCGGGGGTTACCAGCCGGGGCGCTAGGGTTTCCCCTAGCCCCACCGCGGCGGCCGCCGGCGGGGGCGTTC
>NW_025308242.1:0-697 GCF_018294505.1 Triticum aestivum
CGGCGCTTCTTCTCGGTGCCGCCCCGATCCCCTGGCCTTATCCCCTCTCTCTCTCCCGTGCTGCTCCCTCTCTCTCTCTCACGGCCGAACACCACCGTCGCCGCCGTTCGCCATAGCCGCCGTCTCCGACCACCCCTCGCTTCCCCGACTATCTCAGGAGCTCCGCCTCGACTCCTTCTTCCTCCCCACCGCTCCACAGCTCCCCGGAAGCCCTGCATCGCTGCCACGTCGCCGTTCCCCTCTTCGGGCTCCGACCATCGTCGCCGTCGAATTCGTCGCCTCCAGCGCGTCCCCGAGCCCGCTTCGACGCCCACTGCAACCGCGGTGAGCCCCCGGGTCGTTTCCCCCTTCTCCCCTGGTCTCTCCCGACCTCTAGGCCTTAGCCCCACCTTGGCCGAGAGCTCCACGCCGCCGGCGATGTCGCCGTCGTGGCCACGGTCGCCGCAGCGCCCAACCGAGCACACCATCGTGCTCCACACCTCACTAGGAGCACGTAGCACGCACCAACACCTCCCCTAACGCCCTGCAACGCCGATTCCGACCGCACCCGAACTCCGGCCGCCGCAGCCGAGCTCGCCGCCGTCGACTCCGGCCACCCCGAGCCCAACCACCACCACCAATAGTCGCGGCTCAACCTCAGCAACACGTAGATGCCTTCCGCCGTCCATTTGGTTGCCGGAATGGCAAAAAGCACTTT
>NW_025308243.1:0-697 GCF_018294505.1 Triticum aestivum
AGTTTTGGCCGATTCTGGCCCGCTTCTTGGACTATTACTCACTGTTTTGGGCTCCTGGAGTGATTTCAACGATTGACGAACCCCGTGGTGCGTTTACGTGTCGGTCATCAGCACTCGCGGTTTTGACTGATTCTGGCCCTATTCATGGAGTATTACTTACCGTTTTAGGTTCCCGGAGTGATTTCCATAGTTGTTGAACCCCAAGGTGCGTTTATGTGTCGGTCATCAACACTCACAGTTTTGGCCGTTTCTGGCCCGCTTCTTGTACTATTAATCACTGTTTTGGGGTCCCGGAGTGATTTCAACGATTGACGAACCCCGTGGTGCCTTTACGTGTCAGTCGCCAGCACTCGTGGTTTTGGCCGATTCTGGCCCGTTTCATGGGCTATTACTCACCTTTTTGGGATCCCGGAGTGATTTCCATTGTTGTTGACGTTTACGTGTCGGTCATCAACATTCACAGTTTTTGGCCGATTCTGGCCCGCTTCTTGGAGTATAAGTCACTGTTTTGGGGTCCCAAAGTGATTTCAACGATTGACGAACCCCGTGGTGTGTTTATGTGTCGGTCTTTAGCACTCGCGGTTTTGGCCGATTCTGGCCCGTTTCATTGACTATTACTCACCGTTTTGGGGTCCCGAAGCGATTTCCATAGTTGTTGAACCCCCAAGGTGCGTTTACGTGTCGGTCATCAACACTC
>NW_025308244.1:0-697 GCF_018294505.1 Triticum aestivum
ATGTAACACCCCGCATGTAACTTGCCATAATTGTAACTCCGACTCTTGCCATTTCCGGCTATGTGATATGTTTTCCCTCCGTTGTTGGGTTTTGTCTTTCGTTTTGTATTTTGTCATGTCATGCATTTTCATATCATGTCATCATGTGCATTGCATTCGCATACGTGTTCGTCTTGTGCATCCGAGCATTTTCCCCGTTGTCCGTTTTCCAATCCGGCGCTCCTATCTCCTCCGGTGCACCCCTCTTGTTTTCTTTCGTGTGCATGTGTCAAACTTTCTCGGAATGGACCGGGGCTTGTCAAGTGGTCTTAATATACCACCCGGAGACTACCGGTCAAGTTTCGTTCCATTCGGAGGTCGTTTGGTACTCCAACGGTTAACCGGGCCTCCGCAATGTCCATTTGAGTATCCAGCAAAAACCCCCTCCAAAACCAGCCCAAATCCCACCAAACTCTCTTCCATGCTCTAGGTCGTTCGATCACGATCGTGTGGGCGAAAACCGCACCTCATTTGGAGTCTCCTAGCTCCCTCTACCTATAAATGAGTGGACATCCCGAAAAACGAAACTGCAGTCGAAACCCTAATTTCCCCTCTCCGCGGGAGGACGCGTCCAGCCGCCGCCGGACAACGTCCGCCGCGCGCCCGGCCAACCGGAGCGCGACACGTGTCGCCGCCGCCTCTTCCACCGCGCCGGCCC
>NW_025308245.1:0-697 GCF_018294505.1 Triticum aestivum
AAAACTGGGTATGAACGGGGTATGATCAAAGTGTTACTTGCCTTGCTGATGATCCGCAAAACCTAGCGAGTCGAAGTAACAAGCGGCACACTCCGGGTACTCTATCGCAAACAAACAAGCATACAATCAGTACTCAGCTAATGCACAGGTAAAACTCGAATGAAAGATCCAACCAGAAAGTTCAACTTAAGAACTCCGGTTTGCAAAAAGAATCAACTCGAAAGAAGCAACGAAAGTCAAACGGCGAAAGAAAGAAACTTCGTTTGCTAATCTGGATCTAGGTCAAATTTTACTGTAGCAAAAACTTGTTTGAGTAGGTTAAACGGAAAGAGAATTTCGAGACGAAACTCTAGGCGCTTGAATCACCTGATTCCGATAAACGAGCGAGAAGTTAAACAGATTCGAAAATTCGATCAGAAATCGAATCTGAGAAAATAACGAGAAAATCGGACGAAAAAGAAAAACGGACGAACGGTTAAATAACGGATGTTCGGTAACAGAGAAAAACCGACGAACGCGTTCGTTAAAACAAACGGTTCGGTGAACGCTCGCGAAATAAGAAAACCGAAAAAAAACCGATCTAGGTTTTTTTTTAAAACAAAAGGTTTTTTTATAGAAAACCGGTCAACAACGAAGACGGCCGGCGGCGATACCTCGACGGGCGGGCTCCGGCGAGGGGCTCCGGTGGCGGGGCTCG
>NW_025308246.1:0-697 GCF_018294505.1 Triticum aestivum
CCGTCCTTCGCCCGGTTGGCGCCCGGCGAGCCCCGCCGTGGTCACCAACCCCCCTGCTCCGGCGATCTGCCGGCTCCGCCCGCCCCTGTGGTGCGCCTGAAAGAGCGGGTGCTGGGCACCGTTGCGCCCGCGCCCGTTCGGGCGACAACCGTGCAGCCATGCGCCCGAAAACCGCAAGGCCCCCCTGGGGCCAATGACATGGGGGCCCCACGCCCAGAACGGTTTTATAAAAAAAAATAAAAAATAAAAAAAAAGAATTAAAAAAATATAAATATTAAATAAATAAAAAATAATTAAATTAATTAATTAATTAAGGAATTAATTAAGTTAATTAATCATAATTAGATTAACCTAATTAACTAATTAGTGTAATTAAACAGTAATTAGATTAGCTAAACATTAATTAGACTAAACAGTCAATGACGAACGGGACCCACCTGTCAGGTTGACCAAGTCAACCCTGTTGACTGCTGACGTCAGCATGACATCATGCTGACGTCATAAATCCATTTTCGAATTAAATAATTAATTAATTAAATTCCAGAAATTAATAAAATCTTTAAAAAATCATATCTTTTAATCAGTAACTCGGATTAAAATATTTTCAACATGAAAGTTGCTCAGAACGACGAGACGATTCCGGATACGCAGTCCGTTCGTCCGCCACACACCCCTAACCTATCGAACTCGCAACTTT
>NW_025308247.1:0-697 GCF_018294505.1 Triticum aestivum
CTGTTTTTCCTTTTTTCTTCTGTTTTTTTCTTCTGTTTTTTTCTTCCTTTTTCCTTCTTTCTTCTTCTTCCTTTTTCCTTTTAAAATCAGAAAAATAAAACTAATTCATTTTACCCCACCTCGGTTTGCTACTCATGTCCTTCAAATAAAAAACCTGAGCGACATCTTTGGCAAGGACGAATGGTTCGTCAAGGTAACCAAGATTGTTGAAATCCACCATTGTCATTCTGTATTGCTCGTCCACCTTTACCCCATCTCCTGTTAGCTTGAACCATTTGCACCGGAACAAAGGGACCTTAAAGGAGGGTCCATAGTCAAGTTCCCATATCTCCTCTATGTAACCATAATATGTGACCTTTTGCCCATTCTCGGTTGCTGCATCAAAGCGGACACCACTGTTTTGGTTGGTGCTCTTTTTATCTTGGACGATCGTGTAAAATGTATTCCCATTTATCTCGTACCCTTGGAAAGTCGTTATAGTCGAAGATGGTGTCTTGGCCAACATGTACAGCTGATCTACAACATCATTGTCATTCATTAAATGTTTTCTCAACCAACTGCCGAAAGTCTCCATGTGGGCCTTCCTAATCCAGGATTCAGGCTTCCCCGGGTTGTCCGAGCGTAAAATATTCTTGTGTTTCTCAAAGTACGGAGCCACCAAGCTGGAATTGGTCAGTACAGTGTGGTGTGCTTCAGT
>NW_025308248.1:0-697 GCF_018294505.1 Triticum aestivum
TCTTCATCTTCTTCCATTATAACCCCTCTTTCTCCATGCTTGGTCCAACAATTATAGCTTGGCATGAAACCGTGCCGAAGCAGGTGCAGGTGAACTTCTCTTGAGGAAGAGTAACCCTTCTGATTCTTACAGTCAACACATGGACAGATAACAAAACCCTTCTGCTTGTTCGCATTAGCCACTACGAGGAAATCTTTCAAACCCGTAGTGAACTCGCGGGAGAGTCGGTTACCGTACATCCATTGCCGATTCATCTGCATTATTATAATATAAAATATATAATTAACCATCATGCATTTGTTAAACTAACTAGCTATAAACAATAGAAATTAAACAATGAACAACACACATGCATATTTTATCAATGACACACATGCATGAAAGGTTCAAGTTGCTAACCGCGATCGAGGAGGAAAAAATAAATGAGGAACCTCAAGTGTGGCTCCAACACTTCATATCATGTTTGTTTCACCCTCTTGAGGTATTTCATCAAACACCTTGTGTGCATAAGAGGAACCAAAAGCAAACCTACACCCCCTTGTGAAGCTTGTGAAGAGAAGTGGCACCAAATGGCTAAGTGAGCGTGCTGAACTGGTATATATAGGGGAGGAGCTTTAGTCGCGGTTGGCCTGGCCAACCGCGACTAAAGGCCTTTGGGCACCTTTAGTCGCGGTTGGCCTGGCCAACCGCGACTAAA
>NW_025308249.1:0-697 GCF_018294505.1 Triticum aestivum
GAGCTATAAGACCCTGAAATTGGAAAGCATTTCAAATGAACTCTGAAAAGGTTGAAAGTTGGAATGGTATCATCATTTGACCCACATAGCATGTGCAAGAATGTAGAGAGGGTTACGGCAAAAACTGGATGCACTTCGTGTACAAAACGGACAATCTCTTTCGAAGTATCAGGGTTTCATACGGAAACCCGTATGTTACAAAGGGGTTTCATTTTTTTTGAACTTATTTGAACTCCATAGTTTTTATGTGCTCAAAATGCACCATTCAAAGCCACATCATCGATTTTCAACCCTTTCTGACTTCATTTGTAATTTTTCATGCATTTACTGGTTATTTTGAGCTATAAGACCCTGAAATTGAAAAGCATTTCAAATGAACTCTGAAACGGTTGAAAGTTGCCATGGTATCTTAATTTGACCCACATAGCATGTGCAAGAAAGTAGAGAGGGTTACGGCAAAAACTGGATGAACTGCGTGTACAAAACGGACAATCTCTTTCGAAGTTTCAGGGTTTCATACGGAAAGTCGTTTGTTACAAAGGGATTTCAATTTTTTTGAACTTATTTGAACTCCATAGTTTTTCTGTGCTCAAAATGCACCATTCAAAGCCACATCATCAATTTTCAACCCTTTCTGACTTCATTTGTTATTTTTCATGCATTTACTGATTATTTTGAGCTATAAGACCCTGAAATA
>NW_025308250.1:0-697 GCF_018294505.1 Triticum aestivum
AAATCGCTTTGGGGCCCCAAAACGGTGAGTAATAGTCCATAAAACGGGTCAGAATCGATAAAAACCGCGAGTGTTGATGACCGTAATGTAAACGCACTCCAGGGTTCGTTAATCGTGGAAATCACTCCGGGACCCGAAAACAGTGAGTAATAGTCCATGAAACGTGCCAGAATCGGCCAAATATGTGAGTGTTGATGACCTACATGTAAGCGCGCCTTGGGGTTCAACAACTATGGAATTTGTTTGGGGCCCAAAAATGGTGAGTAATAGTCCACGAAACGGCTCAGAATCTGCCAAAACAGCGAGTGTTGATGACTGAAACATAAACGCACCCAGGGTTCATTAATCGTGTAAATCACTCCGGGACCCCAAAACAGTGAGTAATAGTCCAGGAAACAGGCTAGAATCGGCCAAAACTGTGAGTGTTGATGACCAACACGTAAGCGCACCTTGGGGTTCAACAACTATGGAAATCGCTTTGCGGCCCAAAACCGGTGAGTAATAGTCCACGAAACGGGTCAGAATCGGCCAAAACCGTAAGTGTTGATGACCGAAACGTAAACGCACCCCAGGGTTCGTTAATCATGGAAATCACTCCGGGACCCCAAAACAGTGAGTAATAGTCCATGAAACGTGCCAGAATCAGCCAAAACTATGAGTGTTGATGACCGACACATAAGCGCACCTTGGGGTTCAA
>NW_025308251.1:0-697 GCF_018294505.1 Triticum aestivum
TGTGACGCCCGGGTAATTAAGCTACAGTAATCCCACGCTAATGGTGCCACGTTACCTCCGTTACTGTTGCTAATCTATCGTTAGATCAAAACCGGTCCAAAATTCAAAGCTCAAAATCAAACAAACAATAAAAGTTTTCAAATATTAAAACTAAAATGTTCGGGTGGATTCAAATAAATCATGGATAATTATGATGGAGAAAACCACACTTATATAAAATCTTTAAATACTCTTAAATGAATAAAACAGTAGTCAAAACAATTATTGAAATGCCTTTTATAATTAATAAAATGTTAAACTATTCTAATTAGGTGTTAAACTTTTTATCGCAGTGGGTTTAGTGGTAGTACTAATTTAGGGATCATTTTGTACTTTACAAAACTAAAATAAAATGAGGAACAAAATAAAACAGTAAGGAAATAAAATAACAAAAACAAGAAAACAGAAAAGTCTTTTAAAAAAAATGGGAGAGGCCCCCTGCCGCTCCTGGGCCCCGGCCCACCGAACCGGCCCAGCCGGCGCTCCCTTATCCACCCACCCGATGAAACCTAACCCCCACCGACGCCCCACTCGCCCCCCCTCTCCCCCACGATCCCCTCCCCCCCTCTGGATCGGGATCGGCCCCGATCCCGTCGACCCCGACGCCCAGCGCTCGCCGCCGCCCGGGACCGCCTCGCCGGACCTTTCCCCGCCGTCC
>NW_025308252.1:0-697 GCF_018294505.1 Triticum aestivum
TGTGAAGTTTATCCTTGAGAAAAACTTGTGTCATCTGCCCAGCTGTTGTGGCGCTACTCATCCTTGTTTAGTTAGGCAACTAACCAATAATGTGTTGCTACTTGCTATGCACAAGATATATCCACTTTTGAAAAATGTGATGTTGCATTCTTGGAATCTGGCGTCTTCCTTTGGACTTGCATGATGTTGTAGTACCCTTAATTCTCTTATGTGTATTGTAGACCGTTGCGAAATATATTATTCATGTTGCACTATTGCTCATGTGTTTAGAGTTTAGACAGAACATATGTGAACATGTTTAGTTGATGTGCTAAAAATGTTTGTGTTGATAATAACTGCTTATTCATCATATAGAATAAACACCATATGCCACTTAAATCCTAGCAGGGGAAGCTATACTCAGATGGAAACAATTCATGTGCCTCTTTACATATATAGCCATTTCTATTAATTATATCAAATTGAGTGGTTTTAGTGGACAGTATTAGAACCAGATTAGCAGCATAGATCGATACAATTATTTACACATATCTCTTAGAGGTTTAAGATTTTTTTTAATCGAAGTTACTTGTGTGAGTTATTTGTTGTTAAAAGACTAATGTGATGATACACTTGTGTGTGTAGGGATGTATTTCTCTTTTTGCGGGAAATATGTGTACTGATGTAAACTTGCACCACACCCATGTAATACAGATAT
>NW_025308253.1:0-697 GCF_018294505.1 Triticum aestivum
GGGGGGGGTCGATATATACCCCCTCCGCGATAACATTATTTTCCCGTGTATGTATGTCGTCGTTGTCGATATATATAACTCCCTCCCAGATAACTTCGACATGATGGACGGTCGATATGTATACCCCCTCTCGACCGTGATATATATAACGATGTCGGTCTCCTACCCCCTCCCGCCGCGCCCCTACCCTTGAAGCGTTGCCTAGGCCACCCCAAACCCGGAATAAGCTAGGCCTACGTTTGCACTAATATATCCACCTGCTGTCATGTTTGTGTAATAATTGCCATGTTGTAATATTTGCAGAAACAATGGAGCACGGACGAGACGAGCAAGTAGAAGATGTGTTGGGGGACATAATCTTAGCCGGAGGTGATATCTTGTCGTATCTTAACGACAATGATGGTCTGGAAGAACAGGGTGAAGAAGCAGGCTGCGGTGATTGAAGAGTGGAGGAGGAAAGACATGATTATGATGGCTCCGGTGACCCAATGCTGGTGCAAGAAAGAGCCCATGGTGACGGCTCCGGTGACCGAACAGAGTCCGGCCAGGTAAATATATTAGTTAAGCCTGTGCTGACTAGCTAATTGATGCATTCATTGTTTTGGTATGTACACATATTAATTAACACTCGTCTTTCTTCTTTTTTCTAGCCCTCCGGATCGAGCACTACTGCGATAAAGAGACGAGGCCCGAAGAG
>NW_025308254.1:0-697 GCF_018294505.1 Triticum aestivum
TACGACCCTGGCCATCAGGTCAGGTTTGGAAGCTTAAACTACACGGCCGACATCCGCGGGGACTTGATCTTCGATGGATCCGAGCCACGGCCGAGCGTGCCGCACTGTCTCGATGGGCATGATCTAGCTCTGCCGCCGGACAGCGCCCAGAGCGCCACTCAGGTGTCCGCTCCGACCATTAACTCGGAGCCGACTACGCTAGTCAGGGACGGACGGTTGGACGCCGCCCTAGGAGCCGCAATCTCTACGGCGATAGAGCCGAATACCAGCCTAGTCCTTTGCAAGGCCTGTGACTCCAAGGTGCCGGACTCCGTTCCGGACTCCGAATATTCTGCACCTCTCCCGATCGAACCCGATTGGGCTCAGATCATGGAGTTCACCGCCGCGGACGTCTTTCAGCACTCGCCCTTTGGCGATATCCTGGATTCACTAAAGTCTCTCTCTTTGTCAGGAGAGCCCTGGCCGGACTATGGTCAGTAGGGTTGGGATGCGTACGCCGAGGAAATTTGATGCCCACCCACCACCCACTTTGTAGCCACTGTCGACGATCTAACCGACATGCTCGACTTCGACTCTGAAGACATCGACGGTATGGACGCCGATGCGGGAGACGACCAAGAACCAGTACCTATAGGGCACTGGAAGGCCACCTCGTCATATGACATGTACATGGTGGACACCCCTAAAGCAGGGGATG
>NW_025308255.1:0-697 GCF_018294505.1 Triticum aestivum
GACTACTACACTCGGCAAAAGGGGGTATGCACTACACTATTTTGCTTGTCGAGAATGCATACGACCTTGGGTAAAGATGATCCCAAAATCAAAGTTTTTCATTTCGACAAGACGAATAATTTTCATTGCTGAGAACTTTTTCATTTTAGGCCATGTTATTTACACTTATTGCCATGCCAAAATATGGTCTCAAATTAATAAGGTGATGGTCATATTTATTGTATAATTTACGACAATGGGCCTAAACTTGGCATTTAGGTGCATCTCGCCATTACAAACAATGATGCCAAATAGAGTTTGCAACATTTTGTACAAAAAATATTTTTTGCATTTTTCTAAGTGTAAAAGATGGATATTTTTGTGAAACGGGTAAAAAAACATAGTGCAAAATGGCACCACTCCAATTTTCACAAAAAGTAGACCATATTTTTAGAAAATTCCCCTGTTTTCTGGATCTTCTAGATTCTAGCTACTTTTGCACATTTAAATTCAAATTTGAACTTCAAGTGTACGCAAGTAGTAATTATATGAAAGAACCACTTAAAGTTTGAGAGATTCAGCCCCTTACCATGAATGGCCGTTTTGCCCTTGTTTGGGGAAAATGAAACAAAAAGGATACAAGTCCAAAAAATGCAATCCTTTCGTATGGACTCCTTTTATGTGTATTAGTTAGGATGAAAATAACAAACTTTCAATA
>NW_025308256.1:0-697 GCF_018294505.1 Triticum aestivum
TCAAAGATATAGGAGGAAGAGGAGTGCACGGGCTACCTACATCTACATGCATGGGTTCATACGTTCAGTAGCTAGTGCATTGGGTCTTGTAGCCTGACTTGCCTAACACCTTCTAAAAAATGGGGGTAACCGCGGTCTCTCCATCATATGATGCACACATCCATACCTGCCTAACAACCTTGCCCAAAAAGACCTTGTAGCCTGACTTGCCCAACACCTTTGAAAAAAGGGGCAACCACGGTCTCTCCATCATATGATGCACACATCCATACTTGCCTAACAACCTTGCCAAAAGAGACCAAAAAATACAGGCTCGGAGATGGACGTGGCTATAGCGGGCTTAGATAGAGAGGCCAACATTCTCGAAACAATCTCGGCCACGCCATACATTTATTTGTACACATCGACAAAGTCTACCATACCGTATGCATATATGTGAATGTGACCACAGTAAAAAATTAAATGGAATACGTATTATTCTTGGTGGTTGGCACTTATACTTGAGGTTGTGTCGTTTTTCTCTTTTTTTTTTCCTCCGGAAGACAATAGAGAATAGTGGTGGAGCTTGACAGAGATTGTTGAAGGGGTTGTCGTTGAGGGGGCAAAGAATGCAATGTGATAGTAAGCCTAACATTAAGGCTATAAACAATGGATGTTCTAGAGTGTGTATGCGCGTGCGGTGGTTGGGGGGGGGGGG
>NW_025308257.1:0-697 GCF_018294505.1 Triticum aestivum
TCGACAAACGCATTTCAAGAACATACACAAAGTCCCAGCTATGGACCTAGTGCATCATCATAACCGAGGTCTCTTGAATTTCCCTACAAGTAATTGGATCTCATATGGAGATGTTTAGTGAAGTAGAATGGAAAAAATCGAATGCAACTACACAAGAACTAGTCTGTAACTGTCGTTCGGAATCAGTTTTGCGTAGTGTTAACTGAAACATGGATATATGACTCATACAGAGTCCGTTTTGGCTCCACAAGTAGTCCAAAATTTTGTGACGACCACATTCTTTCAAGGAATCTTTCATAGGGAACTTTTGTCGAACTTTGCTTAAGGAGTTCGTTCAGAAACTTGTATAGAAACTTTCTTAATGAGCACTCGACAAACGCATTTTGAGAACATACACAAAGTCCCAGCTATGGACCTAGTGCATCATCATAACCGAGGTCTCTTGCATTTCCCTACAAGTAATTGGATCTCATATGGAGATTTTTAGTGATGTAGAATGGAAAAAATTGAATGCAACTACACAAGAACTAGTATGTAACTTCCGTTCAGAATCAGTTTTGCGCAGTGTTAACTGAAACATGGATATCTGACTCATACGGAGTCCGTTTTGGCTCCACAAGTAGTCAAAATGTTTGTGACGACCAGATTCTTCAAAGGATTCTTTCATTGGGAACTTTTGGAGAACTTTTCTTAAGGA
>NW_025308258.1:0-697 GCF_018294505.1 Triticum aestivum
CGAGTATCTTTTCTTGGCTATGTTGTTACTCCACAGGGAATTGAAGTTGATAAAGCCAAGATTGAAGCTATTGAGAGTTGGCCGCAACCCGAAACGGTCACATAAGTGAGGAGTTTTCTTGGCCTCGCTGGATTCTATAGGCGTTTTGTGAGAGATTTCAGCACCATTGCTGCACCTCTCAATGAGCTTACAAAGAAAGATGTGCCTTTTCTTTGGGGTACTGCACAGGAAAAATCCTTCTCGGTATTGAAAGATAAGTTGACACATGCTCCTTTACTCCAACTTCCTGATTTTAATAAGACTTTTGAGCTTGAATGTGATGCTAGTGGAATTGGATTAGGCGGTGTGTTATTACAAGATGGCAAACCTGTTGCATACTTTTCTGAAAAATTGAGTGGGCCTAGTCTGAATTATTCTACTTATGATAAAGAATTATATGCTCTTGTTTGGACTTTAGAAACATGGCAACATTATTTATGACCCAAAGAATTTGTTATACATTCTGATCATGAATCTTTGAAACATATTAAAAGTCAAGCTAAACTGAATCGTAGACATGCTAAATGGGTTGAATTCATTGAGACTTTCCCTTATGTCATTAAACACAAGAAGGGAAAAGAAAATGTTATTGCTGATGCATTGTCTCGTCGCTATACTATGCTTTCACAACTTGACTTCAAAATATTTGGTTTGGAGA
>NW_025308259.1:0-697 GCF_018294505.1 Triticum aestivum
ACGGTGCTTCGGAGATGGAGATCACAAGCACGGTGCTTCGGAGATGGAGATCACAAGCACAAGATGATGATGGCCATATCATATCACTTATATTGATTGCATGTGATGTTAATCCTTTATGCATCTTATCTTGCTTTGATTGACGGTAGCATTATAAGATGATCTCTCACTAAAATTTCAAGATAAAAGTGTTCTCCCTGAGTATGCACCGTTGCAAAAGTTCTTCGTGCTGAGACACCACGTGTTAATCGGGTGTGATAGGCTCTACGTTCAAATACAACGGGTGCAAAACAGTTGCACACGCGGAATACTCAGGTTAAACTTGATGAGCCTAGCATATACAGATATGGCCTCGGAACACAGAGACCGAAAGGTCGAGCGTGAATCATATAGTAGATATGATCAACATAGTGATGTTCATCATTGAAACTACTCCATCTCACGTGTTAATCGGACATGGTTTAGTTGCATTGGATCACGTAATCACTTAGATGATTAGAGAGATGTCTATCTAAGTGGGAGTTCTTAAGTAATATGATTAATTGAACTTAAATTTATCATGAACTTAGTCCTGATAGTATTTTGCAAATTATGTTGTAGATCAATAGCTCGCGTTGTTGCTTCCCTGTGTTTATTTTTTGTTCCTAGAGAAAAATTATGTTGAAAGATGTTAGTAGCAAAGATGCGGATTGGATCC
>NW_025308260.1:0-697 GCF_018294505.1 Triticum aestivum
TAAACTTATTTGAACTCCAGCCTATTTTTGCATTCAGTATGCATCTTTCAAAGCGACGTCATCAATTTCCAACACGTTCTGACATCATTTGCTGTTTTTTAGTCATTTACCGATTTGTTTAGGGAGCTAAATGACGGTGAAATTGAAAATCACTACAAAATGAACTCTGAAAATGTTGGAACTTGGCATGGTATCATCATTTCGCCCGCATAGCATGTGTAAAAGAGTAAAGAGGGTCACGGCGAAAACTGGACGCACCTCGTGTACAAACTGGACAATCTCTTTCGGAGTATCAGGGTTTCGGACGAGAATTCATCTGTTACATGGGCACCTCAATGTTTTTTAAACTTATTTGAACTCCAGCCTATTTTTGCATTCAGTATGCATCTTTCAAAGCGACGTCATCAATTTCCAACACATTCTGACATCATTTGCTGTTTTTCAGTCATTTACCGATTTGTTTAGAGAGCTAAATGACGGTGAAATTGAAAATCACTACAAAATGAACTCTGAAAATGTTGGAACTTGGCATGGTATCATCATTTCACCCGCATAGCATGTGCAAAAGAGAAGAGAGGGTCACTGCAAAAACTGGACGCACCTCGTGTCCAAACTGGACAATATCTTTCGGAGTATCAGAGTTTGAGGCGAGAACTCATCTGTTACACGGGCACTTCAATGTTTTTTAAACTTATTT
>NW_025308261.1:0-697 GCF_018294505.1 Triticum aestivum
TTGGTCTCACTCATTTTCAAAAAACGGATTTCACTCCTTTCAATTCAAAGACAGTATTCACTCAATTGATATGTGAAACTTGTTATTTGAATACATTTCGAACGAGTTTAAAATTCTTGCAACATATTTCACTCATTTCTAATAATATAAAATTCACTCATTTCTTAAAAAATGAGTTAACTTGTTTATTTCACTCATTTCAAAATACTTGTTTCAGTCATTTCAAAACACATATTTCAATCATTTGAAAAAATTGGTCTCAGTCAATTCAAAAAATGGATTTCACTCCTTTCAACTCAAAGACAGTGTTCACTCAATTGAGATGTGAAACTTGTTATTTGAATACATTTCGAACGAGTTTAAAATTCTTGCAACATATTTCACTCATTTCTAATAATAAAAAATTCACTCATTTCTTAAAAAATGAGTTAACTTGTTTATTCCACTCATTTCAAAATACTTATTTCAGTCATTACAAAACACACATTTCAATCAGTTGAAAAAATTGGTCTCACTCAATTCAAAAAAGGATTTCACTCCTTTCAATTCAAAGACAGTATTCACTCAATTGAGATGTGAAACTTGTTATTTGAATACATTTCGAACAAGTTTAAAATTCTTGCAACATATTTCACTCATTTCTAATAATAAAAAATTCACTCATTTCTTAAAAAATGAGTTAACTTGTTTATTTCAC
>NW_025308262.1:0-697 GCF_018294505.1 Triticum aestivum
GGGGGGGGGCTTGCCTGGTTGCTCTGGCAAGAGAGAGGGGTCGTCAACTCCGTAGTCGAACTGGTCAGCAGCAGCGTCGGTCTCGTAGTCTACCGGAGAGAAGAGGGGGAAGAAACAATGAATACCAAGTAAACAGATGCATATCGATGCGTGACATGTCAAGAAGCGATGCTAGGCGTGCCCTAACGTGGTATGAGGTGGTACTGGTTAAGGGGGGAATCATCCGGGAAAGTATTCCCGGTGTTTCGTGTTTTCGGGCAGAGGAGCCGGAGGGGGAAAGTTGTGGGTTCGATAGGTTAGGGGGGTGTGGTGGACGAACGGACTGCGTATCCGGAATCGTCTCGTCGTTCTGAGCAACTTTCATGTTGAAAATATTTTAATCCGAGTTACGGATTAAAAGATATGATTTTTAAAAGATTTTAACAATTTTGGAATTTAATTATTTATTTAATTAATTCGAAAAAAAAGGTATTTATGACGTCAGCATGATGTCATGCTGACGTCAGCAGTCAACAGGGGTTGACTGAGTCAACCCTGGCATGTGGGTCCAGTGGGACCCACCTGTCATTCCCTCTTTAGGTTAATTAGGGTTTAGGTTAATCTAATTATAGCTTAATTAATCTTAACTAGTTAATTAATTTAATTAAACCGGATTAATTTAACTTAATTAATTAATTAATTAATTAATAATTTTATT
>NW_025308263.1:0-697 GCF_018294505.1 Triticum aestivum
TCACTATAATGGCGAGTGTCTCAAAACTCTTCCTAGCTCAAACGGACAGGATGGGCACGAAATTTTTTCGACCAATTTTTTTTTTTTCGACTGCCCGGACCCAAAAACTGGAAACGGGTCAAAAAAAACTTCCTATAATGGCACCTGTCTCAAAACACTCAGAAACACCTAAAAATAGGATAGCCAGAAAATTTTTCAAAAAATGCGTTTTCGAAAAATTTTGGGCCTAAACGGAGCGTGGCTACCCGACTCTTTTTTTTTTTCCGAAACCTACTCCGGCAAGGAAACACGAATCGGAATCTGGATGGATCCCGAAAACAAACCTAATATGACAAGAACTCGGATTGGTGGTGGATATATGGTGGTAGATGGCAGCGGTGGTGGTATATGACAGCTGTGGTGGTATATGGATACGGATTCGAAGCGGTGGCGGATAAGCGGTGGTGGTAGATGGCAGGGGTGATGATGATGGTGCGGCGGCGGCGTGACAACTTATGACCAGAACTCGAAACTCTAAAAGACTAGACTCTAAGACCAGCAACTAGACACGACGATGCAACCGCAAATTCAACAAAGCAAAACCCTAAAAAGATTATGCAAAGGCTCAGATTGGTTCGGATATGATGAACTAACCCTAATTTTTTTTGTGGCTTTTTCGTGGACTGTAGGTATGAAGAACAGACTCGATCTAAACTAC
>NW_025308264.1:0-697 GCF_018294505.1 Triticum aestivum
GTCAAGGTTCAGATAAGAAGAGATATCATCTTCTTCTTGTCCGGTCGGCACATATAGAATATCGCCGTTTATGATGCCGAACATATGTGCTTCACCGTCCGGATCATAGTTGTCCATAATCGGGTCAGCTCTATCGTCCGCCATTATGTCAGTCCTGAAAACATGTAGTAAAAACAAATTAATTAAGTGAAGAAGGGGGGCGATGGCGGTGGCGGTGGCGAAAGGGCGGTGGCAAAAGGAGGGGGCGAGGAAGGGGTGGGAGAGGGTGTCGCGGTAGAGCGCGAGACGGGGCGGCAGACGACGGCGTCACGGAGAGGGAGGCGAGGACAACACATTTATAACCCTCGCCGTCCCCTCTCGATCCCTAAAAAAACACCGCGCGCATCGCCGCCCCCCTCGCCGCCCCCTCTCCGTATATACGTTTTTTTGTTAATTATCAAATTTTACGGTTTTTTTTGTTAATTATCAAGTTTTAAGTTATTTACCGTTTTTGTTAAACTAATTAACTAGTTAAAATTAAAAAGAACAAAAAAAAATTCTCTCTCTCTTTCTCTCTCTCTCTCTGCTCTGCTCTCTCTCTCTCTGCTCTCTCTCTCTCTCTCTCTCTCTCTCTCTCTCTCTCTCGATCATCGCTCTCTGAGCAGTTGAGGGCGGCGAGGCCGGCGGCCCGAGGATGGATTGGGGGGCGGCGCGGCGT
>NW_025308265.1:0-697 GCF_018294505.1 Triticum aestivum
CCGGACGCTGCCCCGCCGCCCCGACGCCGCCTCGACCCCTGCCTCTCTACGAGGAGGTAACCCTAACCCCACCCGCGCCGCCCCACAACAGACTGTTTATGTTATCTCATTTCCTCTTCTCCAACGGATTCGATCATCTCCTCACTGCAATTCACACGCGGATTCCTTCGAGAATGTAGATAACATGCATACACCCGAGAGAGGATTCGCCATGCATATGTTAGTATCATTTCTTTTTTGCTTCCACCTTGGTTTTTATTTAGATAACATGCATACACCCGAGAGAGGATTTTTGCCTCCTGGGACGCCAAAATTATTTTTTTAGAATCGAAAAAAATTAGTGAAACAAATCAGGCATGTAGATCGTCAAGTGCTTTACCATTACAAAATGTTTCAGAAAATAACATCTTGGTTTGAACTCCGTACACAAAAAGCAACACGACACATATCCATTTTGTAGTGATTACCACCCGTCAGTCAATACTCGATATCTAGATACTGGATATCTAGACTTATTTTTAGTTCTAGATACGTTAATTTGTATCCATTTCTATGATAAGTAATTTGGGACGGAGGGAGTAGACAACATAAAATGGTTGGAGGTCCTTGGATTGGAATGATCATTGGAAGAATTTTGTAATAAAGAACTGAAAGGGAGTCAGTTAGTATGGCCACCTAAAGTTCGGTCCAGGATGGA
>NW_025308266.1:0-697 GCF_018294505.1 Triticum aestivum
AGGGGAAAACGCGCAAGATTCCTTGCAGACGCTCCACCGCGAGGTTCCTTCCTCCTCCTCGGCCGTCGGGAATCTATGCTCTTTAACTCTTTTCTTTTATGTGAGCTTTTTTCATCCTTTTCCCAACACATGAGAAATCTAGCATAAAGGTGCATGTGTCATGCAAGAAAATGGAGATAATCAGATAAGTAGTGTGTAAGTGAGTTGTGTGGGGGGGGGGAAGCGGGGGGAAACCCTTTTTTGTAAGTGAGTCGTGCACTTCGATGGCACCTACAAAATATTTTTTCTCCTCGATGGCACGTGAATAGTGCACGTACTCAATGACGGAGCACGGGATGGTAGCAATGACATGGTCAGCCCCTTTTTTGGAGAGAGTACGTACTACTAGTAAATAACTTTGATGTGTCCCGCCAACTCGCAGAATGAGGAGAAGCTTGATTACGCCTTCTCCCTCGCCAACGCGTGCGCGGTGGCTTGCAGCACGAGGAGAAACTTTTGCTTACAAGCGGTGGACGTGCAGTAGTTCATTTGGTGTCAGATTTCCAGAAGCACTACTGTAGACCATCGACTTTCGGAAGAGGCGAAGAGCCAAGCGAAAGGTCACCTACTAACCTTAAGCTAGGCATAGTGGGAGTAACATAAGTAGGGGTACCTCCTTTTTTTATTCTAGAAATAACCACACGCGAATATCAAGGTG
>NW_025308267.1:0-697 GCF_018294505.1 Triticum aestivum
CGGGGCATCCAGACGAGGAGGGGAGAGGCAGGCAGGCAGAGAGGGAGGAGGCATGGCCGGCGGAGCGCGCGCGCGTCGGCACGCAGCTGCTTGGCGAGAGGGGGGGAAGACGACAGAGGAGGAGGCGGGCTGGGCCGCCTGCTGGCTGGGCCGGCCTGCTGCTGCTGGGCTGCACAGGGGGGAGCCCCAGGTAAGCTACTCCTCTTTAATTCTGTTTTCTATTTTTTTCTGACATTTGTTTTGATTTAATTAAAATATTAAATCATTTAATTACCTTATGCCAATTTTTGCAGGAGCTAGCTATAATATTCCAGAGCTCCTTTATAAATGGCATAATTTTTGGACCATATTTCATATATATAACAATATATATCCAAAGCAAATAATTATCGGATTAATCCAAATGGCCAAAATTAAATATCCATGAGCTCCTAAAAATATTGGTTTGATTTTTATCTCTGTCCAATATTTTCAGAGGGCAACATGAGCATTTTCTTGGACCCTTTTGGAGAAATTTTTATTTGGGTCATTTTCAAAAATGATTCTGAGGGTTCCACCAATCCTCATTTCAAATTTAAATGAAATTTAAATATGATGCACAAATGGCTAGCTAGTCTAAGTCATACCAGACTAGGGATGTGACAACTCGCCCCCACTTGAAAAAATCTCGTCCCGAGATTCAGGGGTCGACGGAAAG
>NW_025308268.1:0-697 GCF_018294505.1 Triticum aestivum
GGGGCACGCACCGAAGACGCGTGCTGGGCGTTTGCAACCGCCTCAACACTTCCAGACTTGTGAGAGGCCGCCTACGCAACATTTTACGGTATGCTACCCCCCGAAGGCCGCCGGCCACAGTCGTAGACGTGCGAAGAGCAATCCGCGTAGAGGGAAGTGTTCAGATACTTCTCCATCACAAAAAATTATGAAAAATTACCATCAGTCCTATAGCACATGTGCCCACGTTGTGTAAAAAACTCATGATTTTATCGCGCTCCAAGTATTTAATAATATTCACGCTGCATCGTTACCGCAGAACGTCTACCACCGTTTCATTGCCGTCCGTGAGGGGGGCCACAACCCGGAGACGCGTGCCGCCTCTTCGGACATGCCACAACACCACCCCGCATGTATGAGGGCCCGGTATGACGCTCCGGTGGCATTGCTACCCCCCCAGGGCCCCCGTCCCGCCTAACCCTGTAGCGTTTGACCACGGGATCTAGCCCTTTGACTTTGCATGGACGGGCTTTGACCAGTGGACCTCTCCACCCGGTTGTGTTAGGTCGGCCCATAGGAACACTTTGGAGCAACATCCGGGCCAGGCCCACAGCTACATCCACTCCGTGTAGACTCGACGCGTCCGTTCCCCCCCTCCGGGTGCCGGCGGCGACGCCGTTCGTGAGGGGGGCCACGCACCGGAGACGCGTGCCGCCTC
>NW_025308269.1:0-697 GCF_018294505.1 Triticum aestivum
CGTTCGGGCTGGGCGACAGCGCCCCTGCGCCCGCACGCCCGTAACCGCTAAGGCCCCTAGGGCCAATGACAGTGGAGCCCGGCCACAAAACGTTTTGAAAAAAAAGATAATAATAATAAAAATAATAAATTAATTAATAAACATTAATAAATATATAAATAAATAAGAATAAATAATAAAAATAAATAAATAAATAATTAATTAATTAAGATAATTAATTAACTTATTTAATCATGTTAATATTAATTAATTAAAGTTAATTAATCCTAATGAATTAATCTAATTAACCTGTTAGTTTAATTAAACAGAATTAGTTTAATTAAACCCTAATTAACCTAACAGAGTATGACACGTGGGTCCCACTGGACCCACACGATAGTTTGACCCAGTCAACCCCTGTTGACTGCTGATGTCAGCATGACATCATGCTGATGACATAAATCCATTTTCGAATTAATTTAAATAATTAGTTAAATTCCAGAAATTAATAAAATCTTTAGAAAATCATATCTTTTAATCCGTAACTCGGATTAAAATATTTTCAACATGAAAGTTGCTCAGAACGACGAGACGAATCCGGATACGCAGTCCGTTCGTCCACCACACCTCCCTAACCTATCGAACTCGCAACTTTCCCCCTCCGGTCCGTCTGTCCGAAAACGCGAAACATCGGGAATACTTCCCGGATGTTCCCCCC
>NW_025308270.1:0-697 GCF_018294505.1 Triticum aestivum
TTTTAAAAAAAATGAAAAAGAAAAAGAATTAAATATATATATATATAAATAGTTAATTAATTAATTAACTAAATTAATTAAGTTAATTAATCCTGCTTAATTAATCTAATTAACCTGTTAGTCTAACTAAACAGTAATTAGTTTAACTAAATCCTAATTAACCTAACAGAGCATGACAGGTGGGTCCCATTGGACCCACGCGTCAGTTTGACCCAGTCAACCCCTGTTGACTGCTGATGTCAGCATGACGTCATGCTGACGTCATAAATCCATTTTCCGAATTAATTAAATAATTAAATAAATTCCAGAAATTAATAAAATCTTTAGAAAATCGTATCTTTTAATCCGTAACTCGGATTAAAATATTTTCAACATGAAAATTGCTCAGAACGACGAGACGATTCCGGATACGCAACCCGTTCGTCCGCCACACACCCCTAACATATCAAACTCGCAACTTTCCCCCTCCGGCTCCTCTGCCCGAAAACACGGAACACCGGGAATACTTTCCCGGATGTTTTCCCCCTTCGCCGGCATCACCTCATACTGCGTTAGGACACAACTAGCTTCGCTCTTTATCGTGTCTTGTGTTGTCTTGCTTATGTTTGCACTGTATTTATTGTTTCTTCCCCCTCTTCTCTTCGGTAGACTACGAGACCGATGCTGCTGCTGCCCAGTTCAACTACGGAGTTGACGA
>NW_025308271.1:0-697 GCF_018294505.1 Triticum aestivum
AAAAATCACTATAATGGCGAGTGTCTCAAAACTCTTCTTAGCTCAAACTGACAGGATGGGCACGAAATTTTTTCGACCAATTTTTTTTTTGACTGCCCGGACCCAAAAACTGGAAACGGGTCAAAAAAAACTTCCTATAATGGCACCTGTCTCAAAACACTCAGAAACACCTAAAAATAGGATAGCCAGAAAATTTTTCGAAAAATGCGTTTTCGAAAATTTTTGGGCCTAAAGGGAGCGTGGCTACCCGAATTTTTTTTTTTCCGAAACCTACTCCGGCAAGGAAACACGAATCGGAATCTAGATGGATCTCGAAAACAAACCTAATATGACAAGAACTCGGATTGGTGGTGGATATATGGTGGTAGATGGCAGAGGTGGTGGTATATGACAGCTGTGGTGGTATATGGATACGGATTCGAAGCGGTGGCGGATAAACGGTGGTGGTAGATGGCAGGGGCGATGATGATGGTGCGGCGGCGGCGTGACAACTTATGACCAGAACTCGAAACTCTAAAAGACTAGACTCTAAGACCAGCAACTAGACACGACGATGCAACCGCAAATTCAACAAAGCAAAACCCTAAAAAGATTATGCAAAGGCTCAGATTGGTTCGGATATGATGAACTAACCCTAATTTTTTTTTGTGGCTTTTTCGTGGACTGTAGGTATGAAGAACAGACTCGATCTAAACTA
>NW_025308272.1:0-696 GCF_018294505.1 Triticum aestivum
ACACATCACATAAGCCTTGCAAGCATTACAACTAATATGTTAGTTGTGAGATGATGTATTACGGAACGAGTAAAGAGACTTGCCGGTAACGAGATTGAACTAGGTATTGGATACCGACGATCGAATCTCGGGCAAGTAACATACCGATGACAAAGGGAACAACGTATGTTGTTATGCGGTCTGACCGATAAAGATCTTCGTAGAATATGTAGGAGCCAATATGGGCATCCAGGTCCCGCTATTGGTTATTGACCAGAGACGTGTCTCGGTCATGTCTGCATTGTTCTCGAACCCGTAGGGTCCGCACGCTTAAGGTTACGATGACAGTTATATTATGAGTTTATGCATTTTGATGTACCGAAGGTTGTTCGGAGTCCCGGATGTGATCACGGACATGACGAGGAGTCTCGAAATGGTTGAGACATAAAGATTGATATATTGGAAGCCTATGTTTGGACATCGGAAGTGTTCCGAGTGAAATCGGGATTTACCGGGTTACCGGGAGGTTACCGGAACCCCCCGGGAGCCATATGGGCCTTCATGGGCCTTAGTGGAAAGGAGAAAGGGGCAGCCCAAGGGGGCTGCGCGCGTCCCCCCTTCCCCTAGTCCTATTAGGACTAGGAGAGGTGGCCGGCCACCCCTCTCCCTCTTTCCCCCTTGGGAATCCTAGTTGGAATAGGATTGGGGGGGGGGGGG
>NW_025308273.1:0-696 GCF_018294505.1 Triticum aestivum
GTGCTCAAAATGCACCATTCAAAGCCGCATCATCCATTTTCAACCCTTTCTGACATCATTTGTTTTTTTCATGCATTTACTGATTATTTTGGGCTATAAGACCCTGAAATTGAAAAGCATTTCAAATGAACTCTGAATAGGTTGAAAGTTGGCTTGGTATCATAATTTGACCCACATAGAATGTGCAAGAATGTAGAGAGGGTTACGGCAAAAACTGGATGCACTTCGTGTACAAAACGGACAATCTCTTTCGAAGTATCAGGGTTTCACGCAGAAACTCGTCTGTTACAAAGGGAATTCATTTTTTTGAACTTATTTGAACTCCATAGTTTTTTTGTGCTCAAAATGCACCATTAAAAGCCGCATCATCAATTTTCAACCCTTTCTAACTTCATTTGTTATTTTTCATGCATTTACTGATTATTTTGAGCTATAAGACCCTGAAATTGAAAACCATTTCAAATGAACTCTGAAAAGGTTGAAAGTTGGCATGGTATCATCATTTGACCCACATAGCATGTGCAAGAAAGTAGAGAGGGTTACGGCAAAAACAGGATGCACTTCGTGTACAAAACGGACAATCTCTTTCGAAGTATCAGGGTTTCGTACGGAAACTTGTCTGTTACAAAGGGATTTCATTTTTTTGAACTTATTTTAACTCCATAGTTTTTCTGTGCTCAAAATGCACCATTCAAA
>NW_025308274.1:0-696 GCF_018294505.1 Triticum aestivum
CTTCAATGTTTTTTAAACTTATTTGAACTCCGGACTTCTTTTGTGTTCAGTATGCAGCATTCAAAGCGACGTCATCAATTTCCAACATGTTCTAACATCATTTGTTTTTTTCAGTCATTTACCTAATTGTTTAGAGAGCTAAATGACCGTGAAATTGAAAATCACTATAAAATGAATTCTGAAAATGTTGAAACTTGGCATGGTATCATCATTTCACCCGCATAGCATGTGCGAAAGGGTAGAGAGGGTCACGGCAAAAACTGGACGCACTTCGTGTACAAATTGGACAAACTCTTTCGGAGTATCAGGGTTTCGGACGAGAACTCATCTGTTACACGGGCACTTCGATGTTTTTTAAACTTATTTGATCTACGACTTCTTTTGTGTTCAGTATGCAGCATTCAAAGCGACGTCATCAATTTCCAACATGTTCTGACATCATTTGTTGTGTTTCGGTCATTTACCTAATTGTTTAGAGAGCTAAATGACCGTGAAATTGAAAATCACTACAAAATTAATTCTGAAAATGTTGAAACTTGGCATGGTATCATCATTTCACCCGCATAGCATGCGCGAAAGAGTAGAGAGGGTCACGGCAAAAACTGGACGCACTTCATGTACAAACTGGACAAACTCTTTCGGATTATCAGGGTTTTGGACAAGAACTCATCTGTTACACGGGTACTTCAATGTTTT
>NW_025308275.1:0-696 GCF_018294505.1 Triticum aestivum
TCGGGGCGGCGTCGAGGCGGCGGGGCAGCGGCGTCGGGAGAGGAGAGGAGAGGGGAAGGGGATCGAGGGCGAGGGCGAGAAGGGGATCGAGGGCCGGGGAGGAAAAATATGGATGGGGGCACAATACTAATGGCGCACCACCCCCCGGTGCGCCATAAGTATATCCACACTAATGGCGCACCTCACCCTGGTGCGCCATTAGTATTTTTTTTTTATTTCTGCTCGAGCCAACAGGTTATCTCCCACCTGACCTGATCCACACCAAGTCCCCTCTACTAGCTCGACTGGTCAGTAGCCAGTTCTCACACCAGGAGGTCCTGGGTTCGACTCCCAGGCTCCACAAATTTTTTTTATCATTTAAAAAGCTGTTTGATACTTATTTATGTTTAAATATGTTCAAACTTGTTTAAATAATAACAGTAATATTTTTTATAAGACAGTAGCATTTAAAAAGCTGTTTGATACTTATTTTTTTATAAGACGGTGCGCGGGGTGCGGGGGGTCGGCGGCGGCGGTTGGGTAGGGGAATCGAGGGTGCAGTGGGTCGGCGGCGGCGGCCGGTGGACTTGGGGGTGCTCGGCGCCGAGGGGGACCGGATCTGGCGAGGTGGGATAGCGGTCGAGATGGAGGGGGATCGAGGTGGGCTCCACAATTTCTTTTTAGCATTTAAAAAGCTGTTTGATACTTATTTGTGTT
>NW_025308276.1:0-696 GCF_018294505.1 Triticum aestivum
CCATGATTAACAAAACCTGGGACGCTATTACATGTCGGTCATCAACACTGGTAGTTTTGGCCGATTCTTGCCCGTTTCATGGACTATTACTCACTGTTTTGGGGTCCCAGAGTTATTACCACGATTAACAAACCCTGAAACGCATCTACGTGTTGATCATCAACACTGGCAGTTTTGGCCGATTCTGGCCCGTTTCATGAACTATTACGCACTGTTTTGGGGTTGGAGAGTGATTTCCAGTATTAACAAACCCTGGGATGCGTTTACGTCTCGGTCATCAACAGTGGCAGTTTTGGCCTATTCTGGCCCGTTTCATGGACTATTACTCATTGTTTTTGGGTCCCGAAGTAATTTCCACGATTAACAAACCCTTGGATGTGTTTACGTGTCGGTCATCAATACTGCTAGTTTTGGCCGATTCTGGCCTGTTTCATCGATATTACTCACTGTTTTGGGGTCCCAGAGTGATTTCCACGATTAACAAACCCTGTGATGCGTTTACGTGTTGGTCATCAACACTCGCAGTTTTGGCCGATTCTGGCCCATTTCTTGGATTATTACTCACCGATTTGGGGTCCCGAAGCGATTTCCATAGTTAGTCAACCCAAGGGTGCGCTTACATGTCGGTCATCAATACTGGCAGTTTTGGCCGATTCTGGCCCGTTTCATGGACTATTACTCACTGTTTTGGGGTCC
>NW_025308277.1:0-696 GCF_018294505.1 Triticum aestivum
AGATTGTCCAGTTTGTACACGAGGTGCGTCCAGTTTTCGCCGTGACCCTCTCTACTCTTTTGCACATGCTATGCGGGCGAAATGATGATACCATGCCAAGTTCCAACATTTTCAGAGTTCATTTTGTAGTGATTTTCAATTTCACCGTCATTTAGCTCTCTAAACAAATCGGTAAATGACTGAAAAACAGCAAATGATGTCAGAACGTGTTGGAAATTGATGACATCGCTTTGAATGATGCATACTGAACGCAAAAATAGGCTGGAGTTCAAATAAGTTTAAAAAACATTGAAGTGCCCGTGTAACAGATGAGTTCTCGTCCGAAACCCTGATACTCCGAAAGAGATTGTCCAGTTTGTACACGAGGTGCGTCTAGTTTTCGCCGTGACCCTCTCTATTCTTTTGCACATGCTATGCGGGCGAAATGATGATACCATGCCAAGTTCCAACATTTTCAGAGTTCATTTTGTAGAGATTTTCAATTTCACCGTCATTTAGCTCCCTAAACAAATCGGTAAATGACTGAAAAACAGGAAATGATGTCAGAACATGTTGGAAATTGATGACAATGCTTTGAATGATGCATACTGAACGCAAAAATAGGCTAGAGTTCAAATAAGTTTAAAAAACATTGAAGTGCCAGTGTAACAGATGAGTTCTCGTCTGAAACCCTCACACTCAGAAAGAGATTGTCCA
>NW_025308278.1:0-696 GCF_018294505.1 Triticum aestivum
CTTTAGTCGCGGTCCGCCTCCCCAACCGGGACTAAAGGTACGTCTATAAATACTGCACTGCGACTAAATGGTACCTTTAGTCGCGGTCCGCCTCCCCAACCGAGACTAAAGGGTTTTGGCGCCGCTTTCGTTCCCGCGCAGAAAGACCCTTTAGTCGCGGTTGGGGACAACAACCGCGACTAAAGGGTACCCTTTAGTCGCGGTCCGCCTCCCCAACCGGGACTAAAGGCATTGTGCTGGAACTGGCGCGGTGCGGTGGGATGTTTAGTCCCACCTCGCTAGCCGAGAGGCTTCGACAGTGGTTTATAAGCGCGGCTGCGCTCACCACTTCGAGCTCCTCTCAAATGCAGGCTTACGGGCCTATTCTGTCACTATGTTCTTGTGGGCCTACTGGGCCTTCTGCGGGCCTGAATCCTGGCCCATTGATGGGTTTCTAGACTTATTCAGGCCGTGGTGGCCCAGTAGGAGGCATATTTTTTATTTTTTGCCTGTTTTTTGTTTTCTTTTTTGCATTATTTATTTTGTTTTGTTTCTACTTACAACAATAAACTTATTTATTTTATTTTATTTTGTTTCTAATTACTTATTTATTTTACTTTATGATAATTATTTTTGCTATTAAAGTTTCTAACAAAAAAAGTTCTTTATGAAAATTATTTTTGCTATTAAAGTTTCTAACAAAAAAAGTTCTTTATG
>NW_025308279.1:0-696 GCF_018294505.1 Triticum aestivum
CGAGTGTCTCAAAACTCTTCCCAGGTCAAACTGACAGGATGGGCACAAAATTTTTGACTATTTTTTTTTCGGAAATCAGGGCAGCGACGACGAAAAAGTGCGACAAAAAATCACTATGATGGCGAGTGTCTCAAAACACTACCCGGGGCCTAAAAATAGGATAGGGAAAAAAAATTTTTGGTTGCCGGAATTTTGGCCTAAAAACTGCCCGGGGGTCTCCAGACTCTTTTTTTTTTTCTGAGACCTACTCAGGCAAGGAAACACGAAACGGAAAATATATGGATCTCTAAAACAAACCGAATATGAAAAGAACTCGGATTGGTGGTGGATATATGGCGGTAGTATATGGCAGCGGTGGTGGTATATGGATACGGATTCAAAGCGGTGGCGGATAAGCAATGGTGGTAGATGGCAAGGCGATGATGATGGTGCGGCGGCGGCGTGACAACTTATGACCAGAACTCGAAACTCTAAAAGACTAGACTCTAAGACCAGCAACTTGACACGACGATGCAACCGCAAATTCAACAAAGCAAAAACCCTAAAAAGATTATGCAAAGGCTCAGATTGGTTCGGATATGATGAACTAACCCTAATTTTTTTTGTGGCTTTTTCGTGGACTGTAGGTATGAAGAACAGACTCGATCTAAACTACGAAAAACTGTAAAATCTCACCGAGCAACCTGGAAATCTGAT
>NW_025308280.1:0-696 GCF_018294505.1 Triticum aestivum
TCGTTTACAAAATGACCGTGAAATTGAAAATCACTACAAAATGAACTCTGAAAATGTTGAATTTTGGCAAACTAGATGAAAAACTACTCCAAATAAATAGAAGCAAATAAATATAACAGAAAAGAAAAAACTATACAAAAAACTACGCAAAAATAAATAGAAGAAAATAAAGCAGAAAAGAAAAAAACTATAAAAAAAATTGGGGCGCTGCCCTGTGGGCCTGATAGGCCACAGGTGTGTAATTACAGGCCTTAAAGGCCCAGCAGACTCAGAGGGCAGCGCGCAGAGTTTAGGCCCACAAGCCTGCTATATAGAGGAGTTCGAAGTGGTAGCCGCGGCTGGGTTTATAAACCAGTGCGGCTGCCCTTCGCCCGGCGAGGTGGGACTAAACTTTGGGGTGGCAGCGCGAGGCCTTTAGTACCGGGTCGTGGCACAAACCGGTACTAAAGGGGGGGGGGGCTTTAGTACCGGTTTGTGCCACCACCCGATACTAAAGGGGGTCGCTTCCCGCCGCTTGGCCAGGCCAAAACAGGCCTTTAGTATCGGTTGGTGGCTCCAACCGGTACTAAAGGTGCCTTCTATATATACTCGACTTACGAAATTTTCATTCTTCCTCTGTTTCCGTCGTCTCCGTCACCGTCGCCGCCCCCGTCCCCGTCGCCGCCCTCATCTCCGTCGCCGCCCCCGTCCCCGTCG
>NW_025308281.1:0-696 GCF_018294505.1 Triticum aestivum
TGAATGGTGCATGCTGAATGCAAAAAACGTCCAGAGTTGTAATAAGTTATTAAAATTTTGAGTTGCCGGTGTAACAAAGTTTTCGTCCGAAACCCTGATACTTCGAAAGAGATTGTCAAGTTTGTGTGCGAAGTGCATCCAGTTTTTGCCATGACCCTCTCTACTTTTTTGCACATGCTATGCGGGTGAAATGATGATACCATGCCAAGTTTCAATCTTTTGAGAGTTCGTTTGTAGAGCTTTTCAATTTCAGGGCCATTTAGCTCAAAACAAATCAGTAAATGCATGAAAAACAACAAATTATGGCGGAAACGGTTGAAAGTTGATCACGTGGCTTTGAATGGTGCATGCTGAATGCAAAAAAGCCCGGAGTTGTAATAAGTTATTAAAATTTTGAATTGCCGGTCTAACAGATGAGTTTTCGTCCGAAACCCTGATACTTCGAAAGAGATTGTCCAGTTTGTACACGAAGTGCATCCAGTTTTTGCCATGACCCTCTCTCCTTTTTTGCACATACTATGCGGGTGAAATGATGATACCATGCCAAGTTTCAACCTTTTCAGAGTTCATTTGTAGAGCTTTTGAATTGCAGGGCCATTTAGTTCAAAACAAATAAGTAAATGAATTAAAAATAGCAAATTATGTCACAAAGGGTTGAAAGTTGATGACGTGGCTTTGAATGGTGCATGCTGAATG
>NW_025308282.1:0-696 GCF_018294505.1 Triticum aestivum
ACTCTGAAAAGGTTGAAAGTTGGCATGATATCATCATTTCATCCACATAGCATGTGCAAGAAAGGTGAGAGGGTTACGGCAAAAACTGGATGCACTTCGTGTACAAAACGGACGATCTCTTTCAAAGTATCAGGATTTCATTCGGAAACTCGTCTGTTACAAAGGGATTTCATTTTTTTAAACCTTATTTGAACTCCTGACTTTTCGTGTGTTCAAAATGCACCATTAAAAGGCACATCATCATTTTTCAAACCTTTCTGACTTCATTTGTTATTTTTCATGCATTTACTAATTATTTTGAGCTATAAGACCCTAAAATTCAAAAGCATTTCAAATGAACTCTGAAAAGGTTGAAAGTTGGCATGCCATCATCATTTCATCCACATAGCATGTGAAAGAAAGTTGATAGGGTTACGGCAAAAACTGGATGCACTTCGTGTACAAAACGGACGATCTCTTTCAAAGTATCAGGATTTCATCCGGAAACTCGTCTGTTACAAATGGATTCCATTTTTTAAACCTTATTTGAACTCCTGACTTTTTGTGTGTTCAAAATGCACCATTCAAAGCCACATCATCATTTTTCAATCCTTTCTGACTTCATTTGTTATTTTTCATGCATTTACTAATTATTTTCAGCTATAAGACCCTAAAATTGAAAAGCATTTCAAATGAACTCTGAAAAGGTTGAAAGTT
>NW_025308283.1:0-696 GCF_018294505.1 Triticum aestivum
ACATAAACGCACCCCGGTGTTCGTCAATCATGGAAATCACACCGGGACGCCAAAACAGAGTAATAGTCCAAGAAACGGGCCAGAATTGGCAAAAGCTATGAATGTTGATGACAGACACGTAAGTGCACCTTGGAGTTCAACAACCATGGAAATCGCTCTGGGACCCCAAAGCGGCGAGTAATAGTGCACGAAACGGACCAGAATCGGCCAAAATTATGAGTGTTGATGACCGAAACGTAAACGCACAACGGGGTTCGTAAATTGTGGAAATCACTCCAGGACCCCCGAAACTAAGTAATAGTCCAAGAAATGGGCCAAAAATCGGCCCAAACTGCGATTGTTGATGACATACATGTAAGCGCACCTTGGGGTTCAACAACTATGGAAATCTCTTCGGGACCCCAAAACGGTGAGTAATAGTCCACGAAATGAGACAGAATCGACAAAAACCATGAGTGTTGATGACCGATACGTAAACGCACCCCGGGGTTTGTTAATCAAGGAAAGCACTCCGGGACCCCAAAACAGTGAGTAATAGTCCATGAAACGGGCCAGAATCGGCCAAAACTGCGAGTGCCACAAAACGAGCCCGAATCGGCCGAAACTGCGAGTGTTGATGATCGACACGTGAACGCACCCCGGGGTTTGTTAATTGCGCAAGTCACACCGGGACCCCAAACAGTGAGTAATAGTCCA
>NW_025308284.1:0-696 GCF_018294505.1 Triticum aestivum
AGGATGAAGCCACCTGGGAAAGAGAGGAAGTTTTGCTCAAGGACCACCCTCACCTATTTTCTAGCCAACCCGAATCTCGAGGGCGAGATTCATCTTAAGGGGGTAGGTTTGTAACATCCCAAATTTTCAATTTGGAATGTTATACATTAGGTCATCATGCATATCATATTTTTCTCGCATTTTCCGATCCTAGAAAATTTCACGCAACTCAAGGACCCTCGGAGAGAGTTGGAAGTTTCATTATTTTCATATTTGGGATTTCTCAAATTTTGAAAATAGGATCATTTGGATTTATTTAATTATCTTCATAAAGTTTTTCCTATAAAAATTTTAAGAGAGGGAATAATATGACTTTCCCAATATTTAGGAAAAATGAAGATATTATAAATAAATCAAGATTTGGTTTTGGAAGATTTATTTTGCTTAGGCAAAAATGAGCATTTTAAAATTTTATGCTTGATTGCCGTTTTTTTTAAAGTTCATTTTGTTCGACTCATTTTTAGGAGTCGGGGAAAATTTGTTTTATTTAAATCAGAGTTCATTTGGTATTTTTTTTAATTCGTTTTGTTCTTTAAAAAAAATCGCGCCGCCCCCCCCCTGGGCCAAGGCCCAGCCGGCCAGCCAGCCAGGCCGGCCCAGCGCCCCGCCTCCCTCTCCCTCGCGCGCACGCCGCCGCCCGAGCGGGAGCTTCCCCGC
>NW_025308285.1:0-696 GCF_018294505.1 Triticum aestivum
GGAATTTCGTGGCCCTTGGTGGAGGGGTCCGAAATCAACCCTATCTCTTGTTTCCCCACACATACGGACTCTAAAAATAGCCTATACTTATGTATTTCGAAATTACATGGGCCTGGCCCAATAATAAGGTGACGCAGCACCTAAAATAGCCTCGGGACAAAATTTATGAAGTGGCATCTTGTATATTTCGTCCAAGGCTTCATGCACCCATTATGGTGGCTTCAAAGTCCTGAAATCATCACTTGTAACTCCGTTCTTGTTCCCCTTGCGCATGCCATCATCTCCATGCTTGTTCTTGCTCCAATGTTCATCCTTCTCCAAGCTAGGCCCTTCATTTGTAAGCAAAACAAATGTATCCAATTTAGGCAGCATCATATTCTCATGAACATTAGAATCATTACCAAGAAACGAAAGTACCTGGTAATTTAGTTGGCGTGCACGAGCTCTAGTAATTGGTCCAGTATGTATAGCAGTCGGGTAGCCACGCTCCGTTTAGGCCCAAAAATTTTCGAAAACGCATTTTTCGAAAAAATTTCTGGCTATCCTATTTTTAGGTGTTTCTGAGTGTTTTGAGACAGGTGCCATTATAGGAAGTTTTTTTTGACCCGTTTCCAGTTTTTGGGTCCGGGCAGTCAAAAAAAAAAAATTAGTCGAAAAAATTTCGTGCCCATCCTGTCAGTTTGAGCTAAGAAGAGT
>NW_025308286.1:0-696 GCF_018294505.1 Triticum aestivum
GAGTGGAAGAAGTCCTCGGCTCGATGTGGTGCAGATGTCGCTCTGTGTCTGGCCCGAGTCCACTGCAAAGATGCGCGAGAAGAGAAGCTGGCGGCCCTTCGGGTGGCCAATACCAAGAAGCACGACTTCAGGTCCTTTATGGAAACTTTCCTTGCAGCTGCCACTCGGATCGCCGACGGGATTGACCTTGATGAATTTGTTGCACCTTCCAGCCCTCCACAGGAGGGGTAAAAAACTTCTTCTGGCTCGACGCTTTAAATTTGCCTCGGTATGCCGAGTGGAATTGTAACCGACAAACCTTAACAGGCTTGACGCCTGAGCACTTTCGGTTCCTTTAGATGTCGATTCAAACTTGGATTTGGTGCTTGAATACGATTGCCTTCGGCTCGGAATGTCTTTTGCAGGTTCAAAGCAAGGTGCCTGTACTGCAATCGACTTATTCTTTAGTCCACTTAGGCGAGCACAGGGCTGCAGCTAAGCCTCCGAGTGAGAGGGTTGGCTTACCACTCGGTAGGATTTTGATAAACTTAGGCGAGCACATGGCTGCAGCTAAGCCCCCGAGTGAGAGGATTGCTCTTCACTCGGTAGGATTTTGATAAACTTAGGCGAGCACATGGCTGCAGCTAAGCCCCCGAGTGAGAGGATTGCTCTTCACTCGGTAGGATTTTGATAACTTAGGCGAGCATGAGGCTGCAG
>NW_025308287.1:0-696 GCF_018294505.1 Triticum aestivum
TTGGGGTTCAACAACTATGAAACCGGTTTGGGGCCCCAAAACGGTGAGTAATAGTCCATGAAACGCTTCAGAATCGGCCAAAACCGCGAGTGTTGATGACCGTATCGTAAAGGCACCCCAGGGTTCGTTAATCGTGGAAACCTCTCCGGGACCCCAAAACAGTGAGTAATAGTCCACGAAACGTGCCAGAATCGGCCAAATCTGTGAGTGTTGATGACCTACACGTAAGCGCGCCTTGGTGTTCAAAAACTATGGAAATTTGTTTCGGGCCCCGAAACAGTGAGTAATAGTCCATAAAACGGGTCAGAATCGATAAAAACCGCGAGTGTTGATGACCAAAACGTAAACGCACCCCAGGGTTCGTAATCGTGGAAATCACTCCAGGACCCCAAAACAGTGAGTAATAGTCCATGAAACGGGCCAGAATCGGCCAAAGATGTGAGTGTTGATGACCTATACGTAAGCGCGCCTTGGGGTTCAACAACTATGAAACCGGTTTGGGGCCCCAAAACGGTGAGTAGTAGTCCATGAAACGGGTCAAAATCAGCCAAAACCGCGAGTGTTGATGACCGAATCGTAAACGCACCCCGGGGTTCGTTAATCGTCGAAACCTCTCCGGGACCCCAAAACAGTGAGTAATAGTCCAGGAAACGGGCCAGAATCGGCCAAATCTGTGAGTGTTGATGACCAACACGT
>NW_025308288.1:0-696 GCF_018294505.1 Triticum aestivum
AGGATCGAAAAAGATATACGCAGGAGTCTAATGTAAATATGTCAATATGGGAATGCAGGCTACGCTGCTGACCTCTGCCGCACTGACTGCGGAGGTAGATGCATTAAAGCAGAGCCTCGAGCGGTCCGAGAACAAGCTTGGCCGTGCCAAGAAGCAGCTCGAGGACAAGGAAGGTAAGTAGTACCTTATGTAAGTATATAAAAATACCTGGTTGCAAATAGTGACAGGACCAACTTGAATGTTACAGGGGCCACAACCGAGGTGGCGACCCTGAAGGAAGCGTTGTCCAAGGCCAAAGACAATGCGGCCGTGGAGCGCACCGAGTGAGAGAAACAAGAGGCGCAGGTGGTGGAGGTCCGGCAAGAGCTCAATGCTCTTGTGAAAAAACACAAGAGTTTAGAGCTTGACTCCAAGACTCGAGAGTCCGAGCTTGCCTCGGCACTTGAAAGCGCCAAATTTGCCAAGGCCGAAGCCCAAAAAGCCCTCCAGGAAATTGAGGCGATGAAGAAGATAGCGGCAGGTAAGGCATTCTTTATGCAAAGCAAGCATGTGAAGGTGAATTACTTGTTACTTACCCGAATCCGGAGCTCTCCAGGAGCATTCGCAGATCTGCCCCACAGTGTGTCCGCCGCCGCCGCATTCTACCGAGCCGAAGAAGGGAGCTCGACGGAGAAGGTGTTCTGGTCCCAGTATGCT
>NW_025308289.1:0-696 GCF_018294505.1 Triticum aestivum
GTGGGCGGTAATGTTACCGTCTATGAAGCTCGACTTGTGGGAAAGAGTCTTTTCACAAGTTCAAGGAGTTGACTACGATGATAATTTCTCACCCGTAGCGATGCTTAAGTCCGTCGGAATCATGTTAGCATTAGCTGTATTTTTCGATTATGAAATCTGACAGATGGATGTCAAAAACAAGTTTTCTTACCAGTTTTCATAAGAAAGAGTTGTATGTGATACAATCAAAGTTTTGTCGATCCTAAGGATGCTAAAAGGTATGCTGGCTCCAGCGATCCTTCTATGGACTAGACCAAGCATCTCGGAGTCAGAATATATGCTTTGATGGAGTGATTAAAGCTTTTAGGTTTATACAATGTTTGCTAGAAACTTGTATTTACAAGAAAGTGAGTGGGAGCACTACAACATTTCTGATAAGTACATGTGGATGACATATTGTTGATCCGAAATAATGTAGAATTTCTAGAAAGCATAAACGGTTGTTTGAAGAGTGATTTTCAAAGGAAGACCTGGATAAAACTGCTTACATATTGGGCATCAAGATCTATAGAGATAGATCAAGACGCCTGATGATACCTTCAAAGAACACACACCTTGACATGATTTTGAAGGAGTTCAAAATAGATCAGTCAAAGAAGGGATTCTTACCTGAGTTGTAAGGTGTGAAGTTGAGTAAGACTCAAAGCTTGACCACGG
>NW_025308290.1:0-696 GCF_018294505.1 Triticum aestivum
GCGTGCCGCGCCGTTGGTGCCCCGGCGGCCTCGTCCCGCCCTGCGGGCGAGTGCTCGTTCGGGCGGCGCCCGTAACCGCACGCCCGCATAGGCTCCCCTGGCCCCATGACAATTGGGGCCCAACCCAGAACGTAAAAAAAAGGAGATAAAAATATATATATTAATAATAATAAAAATATAATTAAATTAATTAATTAAATTAATTAATTAACTTAATTAATTATGTTTAATAAACCTAATTAAATAACTAACCTAACTAATCTGTTAATTAATCTAATTAACATGGTTAATTAGTTAACAGACAATGACAGTGGGACCCACATGTCAGTTTGACTAGGTCAACTGACTAGTTGACTGCTGACATCACCCTGACATAATGCTGATGTCATAATTCCATTTTCGGGTTAAATTAAATAATTAGTTAAACTCTAGAAATTAATAAAATCTTTAGAAAATCATATCTTTTAATCCGTAACTCGGATTAAAATATTTTCAACATGAAAGTTACTCAGAACGACGAGACGAATCCGGATACGCAGTCCGTTCGTCCGCCACACACCCCTAACCTATCGAACTCGCAACTTTCCCCCTCCGGCTCCTCTGCCCGAAAACATGAAACACCGGGGATATTTTCCCGGATGTTTTCCCCCCTTCACCGGTATCACCTACTACCGCGTTAGGGCACACCGAACACCG
>NW_025308291.1:0-696 GCF_018294505.1 Triticum aestivum
GGAACCTGACCTGAGAACAATTCTTCTTCTGCTTTAAGCGTTGACTTGGGGTTAGGAGTGGTGGTCCTCGTGCTTTGGGCACTACAGTTGCCTTACTAATTGCTCGTGTTTGGCTGCTCTGCGGTGGAGACGGTGCTGTGTCAACGGGAACTGGGTTACTATCTACTAGGGTTGGGGTTAGAAGGGGTGTAGCTGGTTCTCTGTCCAACTGGGTAGGGGTACAATCTGCGTGAGTCTGGGTTATGTGTGGTGGGGCTAGTTCTTGGGCAAGTACAACCATGGTTCTATCTGCATCGACAGGTAGCACGATCTTTTCTGAAGACCGTGTTTTTACTCCCACAGATACTGCCATCACCCCATCCAATTGAAATGGCTGATAAACAAGAAAAGTAATTGAACATATAGACATTGTAAGATAGACATGTGCGATGGATAGTAGGGAAGAAAACAGGGCATGAAATAATTCACATTTATGTTGTCTAACCAAACAGAATAGCAGGACATAATTTCACATATATGATGGCTAATTAAACAGGATAGCATGACACAATTTCACATGTATGATGGCTAACTAAACAGGATAGAATGAGATACTTCAAAATATGAGGACTATGTAAACAGGATGACATGATATAACTATATGATGTGTCTATTAAAGTGGTTGGCATGCCATAAATCACAAACATGCCGTCGATG
>NW_025308292.1:0-696 GCF_018294505.1 Triticum aestivum
TTACTAATTATTTTGAGCTATAAGACCCTAAAACTGAAAAGCATTTCAAATGAACTCTGAAAAGGTTGAAAGTTGGCATGATATCATCATTTCATCCACATAGCATGTGCAAGAAAGTTGAGAGGGTTACGGCAAAAACTGGATGCACTTCGTGTACAAAACGGACAATCTCTTTCAAAGTATCAGGATTTCATCCGGAAACTCGTCTGTTACAAAGGGATTTCATTTTTTAAAACTTATTTGAACTCCTGACTTTGTGTGTGTTCAAAATGCACCATTCAAAGCCACATCATCATTTTTCAATCCTTTCTGGCTTCATTTGTTATTTTTCATGCATTTACTAATTATTTTGAGCTATAAGACCCTAAAACTGAAAAGCATTTCAACTGAACTCCGAAAAGGTTGAAAGTTGGCATGATATCATCATTTCATCCACATAGCATGTGCAAGAAAGTTGAGAGGGTTACGGCAAAAACTGGATGCACTTCGTGTACAAAACGGACAATCTCTTTCAAAGTATCCGGATTTCATCCGGAAACTCGTCTGTTACAAAGGGATTTCATTTTTTAAAACTTATTTGAACTCCTGACTTTGTGTGTGTTCAAAAAATGCACCATTCAAATCCACATCATCATTTTTCAATCCTTTCTGACTTCATTTGTTATTTTTCATGCATTTACTAATTATTTTGAGCTA
>NW_025308293.1:0-696 GCF_018294505.1 Triticum aestivum
ATTCCGACATAGGATACAGAATGTAAGGAATAACTCGGAATGCAAGATGATCATCCGTATGACATGGTAGATACAGAAACTGCTTCTTTATTCCATCGTCATACACACCATACAGGGTTTAGTACAAGACCAAACAAGGTACTATTACGGTGAAAAGAGGATTACATCTCATCGGAGGCATCCCAAGCTCCTATACATTATTTTTCTACACCTCCGGAAAGCGGTACAAACTAGGTCATATCCCACGAGTCACGCAGGACGATAGACGACACAGCTAGCACGAACTAGTGATACTACCACTAACTCAGACCGATCCGTAGTAGTCCTCGTAGAAGTCACCTCCATAGCCTGGAAGCTCAACATGATCATCCGGGAACAGACGATCTCGCGGAGCTTGTAGACCATAGGGGATAGGATGAGGTCTTGGACCAACAGACGGTGGCCTGCGGGGACCGCGAGGTGGGGTGATGCCTCCTACATCATGCCAACCCATAACGTCTGGTAGAGCAGATCTCACAGGATAGAGATCGCGCATATCCGAATATCCAGCTTGCACCGCCGGTGCAAACCGAGTCAATGTGGCCCAATGGTCAGCACGGGTATTGAAAAGCTCTAGCCTCAAGGCCCGATTTTCACGGTCCTTATCCTCGAGCATCTCAGCAGTGGTGCGAGTCCGTGAATCCTCCTGAGTGGGGT
>NW_025308294.1:0-696 GCF_018294505.1 Triticum aestivum
TTTATGTTTTTTATAGTTATATTTTTCCTTTTTCATGTTTTTTATGTTTTAACGCCGATGGCCCTCTCCTCTCTCGGAACCACACAGAGGGGAGGGGAGGGGAGGCGCCGAACTCGAGCAACTTCCTCCGCCGAGGCTGTGGCCTAATCGCTGGTCTGAGAGCGCATGGGCGCCGCCTCGCGTGCTTGATCTGGAGCTTAGTAGGTCAGGTGACTGAAGGGGGAGGGGGTCGTCGACGGGGGGTGGAGTGGGGGAGGCGGCGGATCCAAGTCCGTCGGAGGGAGATGCTTCGCGCGGGGACACCTAGGAGCAACATCCGGGCCAAACCATGGCTACATCCCCTTCATGTAGACCCGACGCGTCCATTTCCCCCCTCCACGTGTCGGCGGCGGCGCCGTCCGTGAGGGGGGCCACAACCCGGAGACGCGTGCCGCCTCTTCGGACATGCCACAACACCACCCCGCATGTATGAGGGCCCGGTACGACGCTCCGGTGGCATTGCTACCCCCCAGGGCCCCCGTCCCGGCTAACCCTGTAGCGTTTGACCACGGGATCTAGCCCTTTGACTTTGCACGAACGGGCTTTGACCAGTGGACCTCTCCACCCGGTTGTGTTAGGTCGGCCCAGAGGAACACTTTGGAGCAACATCCGGGCCAAACCCACAGCTACATCCACTCCGTGTAGACCCGACGCGTC
>NW_025308295.1:0-696 GCF_018294505.1 Triticum aestivum
TTTCAAAGTTCATTTGAAGTGCTTTTCAATTTTAGGGTCTTATAGCTCAAAATAATTAGTAAATGCATGAAAAATAACAAATGAAGTCAGAAAGGATTGAAAAATGATGATGTGGCTTTGAATGGTGCATTTTGAACACACAAAAAGTCAGGAGTTCAAATAAGTTTTAAAAAATGAAATCCCTTTGTAACAGACGAGTTTTCGGATGAAATCCTGAAACTTTGAAAGAGATTGTCCGTTTTGTACACGAAGTGCATCCAGTTTTTGCCGTAACCCTCTCAACTTTCTTGCACATGCTATGTGGATGAAATGATGATATCATGCCAACTTTCAACCTTTTCAGAGTTTATTTGAAGTGCTTTTCAATTTTAGGGTCTTATAGCTCAAAATAATTAGTAAATGCATGAAAAATAACAAATGAAGGCAGAAAGGATTGAAAAATGATGATGTGGCTTTGAATGGGGCATTTTGAACACACAAAAAGTCAGGAGTTCAAATAAGTTTAAAAATATGAAATCCCTTTGTAACAGACGAGTTTCCGGATGAAATCCCGATACTTTGAAAGAGATTGTCCGTTTTGTACACGAAGTGCATCCAGTTTTTGCCGTAACCCTCTCAACTTTCTTGCACATGCTATGTGGATGAAATGATGATATCATGCCAACTTTCAACCTTTTCAGAGTTCATTTGAAATGC
>NW_025308296.1:0-696 GCF_018294505.1 Triticum aestivum
CGGGCTTGGAGCCTCGGAATCCGGTGTTGACTGCCGTATCCTCATTGCTGTCGCCGTTAATGCGGCGTTTGTTTTTGTTTCGACGCGACCTGCCATTGCGGTCCTTGGTATCCGGACTGCCAGCATTTTTGCTGAGTTTGTTGCTGCGAGCTAGCCAGCTATCCTCTCCCGCATAGAAGCGGGTCATGAGTGATGTGAGGGCTGCCATGGATTTCGGCTTCTCCTGTCCTAGGTGCCGGGCCAGCCACTCGTCGCGGATGTTATGGTTGAAGGCAGCGAGGGCCTCTGCATCCGGACAGTCGACGATTTGGTTTTTCTTTGTTAAGAACCGTGTCCAGAATTGCCTGGCCGATTCGTCTGGCTGCTGGATTATGTGTCTTAGGTCATCTGCGTCCGGTGGTCGCACATACGTGCCCTAGAAGTTGTCGAGGAATGCGGCTTCTAGGTCTTCCCGGCATCCAATTGACTCTGCGGGCAGGCTGTTAAGCCAATGCCGAGTTGGTCCTTTAAGCTTGAGCGGGAGATATTTGATGGCGTGAAGATCGTCGCCGCGGGCCATATGTATATGGAGGAGATAATCCTCAATCCAAACCGCGGGGTCTGTTGTGCCATCGTAGGATTCGATATTAACGGGTTTAAACCCTTCAGGGATTTGATGATCCATTACTTCGTCAGTGAAGCATAGTGGGTGTGCGG
>NW_025308297.1:0-696 GCF_018294505.1 Triticum aestivum
AAAGGTTGAAAGTTGGCATGGTATCATCATTTCATCCACATAGCATGTGCAAGAAAGTTCAGAGGGTTACAGCAAAAACTGGATGCACTTCGTGTACAAAACGAAAATCTCTTTCAAAGAATCAGGATTTCATCCGGAAACTTGTCTTTTACAAAGGGATTTTATTTTTTAAAACTTATTTGAACTCCTGACTTTTTGTGTGTTCAAAATGCACCATTCAAAGCCACATCATCATTTTTTAATCCATTCTGACTTCATTTGTTATTTTTCATGCATTTACTAATTATTTTGAGCTATAAGACCCTAAAATAGAAAAGCATTTCAATTGAACTCTAAAAAGGTTGAAAGTTGGCATTGTATCATCATTTCATCCACATAGCATGTGCAAGAAAGTTGAGAGGGTTACGGCAAAAACTGGATGCACTTCGTGTACAAAACGGACAATCTCTTTCAAAGTATCAGGATTTCATCCGGAAACTCGTCTGTTAAAAAGGGATTTCATTTTTTAAAACTTATTTGAACTCCTGACTTTTTGTGTGTTCAAAATGCACCATTCAAAGCCACATCATCATTTTTCAATCCTTTCTGACTTCATTTGTTATTTTTCATGCATTTACTAATTATTTTGAGCTATAAGACCCTAAAATTGAAAAGCATTTCAAATGAACTCTGAAAAGGTTGAAAGTCGGCATGGTA
>NW_025308298.1:0-696 GCF_018294505.1 Triticum aestivum
TGGAACTTGGCATGGTATCATCATTTCCCCCGCATAGCATGTGCAAAAGAGTAGAGAGGGTCACGGCAAAAACTGGACGCACCTCGTGTACAAACTGGACAATCTCTTTCGGAGTATCAGGGTTTCGGAAGAGAACTCATCTGTTACACGGGCACTTCAATGTTTTTTAAAGTTATTTCAACTCCAGCCTATTTTTGCATTCAGTATGCATCTTTCAAAGCGACGTCATCAATTTGCAACACGTTCTGACATCAATTGCTGTTTTTCAGTCATTTATCGATTTGGTTAGAGAGCTAAATGACGATGAAATTAAAAATCACTACAAAATGAACTCTGAAAATGTTGGAACCTTGCATGGTATCATCATTTCGCCCGCATAGCATGTGCAAAAGAGTAGAGAGGGTCACGACGAAAACTGACGCACCTCGTGTACGAACTGGACAATCTCTTTCGGAGTATCAGGGTTTCGGACGAGAACTCATCTGTTACACGGGCACTTCAATGTTTTTTAAACTTATTTGAACTCCAGCCAATTTTTGCGTTCAGTATGCATCTTTCAAAGCGACGTCATCAATTTCCAACACGTTCTGACATCATGTGCAGTTTTTCAATCATCTACCGATTTGTTTAGAGAGCTAAATGACGGTGACATTGAAAATCACTACAAAATGAACTCTTAAAATGTTGGAACTTGGC
>NW_025308299.1:0-696 GCF_018294505.1 Triticum aestivum
ATTTCTTCCACATAGCATGTGCAAGAAAGTTGAGAGGGTTACGTCAAAAACTGGATGACTTCGTGCACAAAACGGACAATCTCTTTCGAAGTATCAGGATTTCATACGGAAACTCGTCTGTTACAAAGGGGTTTCGTTTTTTAAAACTTATTTGAACTCCTGACTTTTTGTGTGTTGAAAATGCACCATTCAAAGCCACATCATCATTTTTCAATCCTTTGTGACTTCATTTGTTATTTTTCATGCATTTACTTATTATTTTGAGCTATAAGACCCTAAAATTGAAAAGCATTTCAAATGAACTCTGAAAAGGTTGAAAGTTGGCATGGTATCATCATTTCATCCACATAGCATGTGCAAGAAAGTTGAGAGGGTTACTGCAAAAACTGGATGCACTTCGTGTACAAAACGGAGAATCTCTTTCAAAGTATCAGGATTTCACACGGAAACTCGTCTGTTACAATGGGATTTCATTATTTAAAACTTATTTGAACTCCTGAATTTTTGTGTGTTCAAAATGCACCATTCAAAGCCACATCATCATTTTTCAATCCTTTCTGACTTCATTTGTTATTTTTCATGCATTTACTAATTATTTTGAGCTATAAGACGCTAAAATTGAAAAGCATTTCAAATGAACTCTGAAAAGGTTGAAAGTTGGCATGGTATCATCATTTCATCCACATAGCATGTGCA
>NW_025308300.1:0-696 GCF_018294505.1 Triticum aestivum
CCTCACGGATGGCGATGACACAGTAGTAGACGTTCTGCGGTAACGGTGCGGCGTGAATATTATAAAATACTCGGATCGCGATAAAATCATGAGTTTTTTACATGACGTGGGCACATGTGCTATAGAAGCGATGGTAATTTTTCGTAATTTTTGATAATGGAGAAGTATCCGAACACTTCCCTCTACGCGGATTGCCCTTCGCATGTCTACGACTGTGGCCGGCGGCCTCCGTGGGCTAGCATGCCGCCAATCTTGCGTGCGCTACTTCTCACAAGTCTGAGAGTGTTGTGGCGGTTGCGAACGCCCGGCACGCGTCCCCGGGCCATGGCCCCCCTCACGGACGGTGCCGCCGCCGGCACCTGGAGGGGGGCAACGGACGCGTCGGGTCTACACAGAGGGGATGTAGCCGTGGGTTTGGCCCGGATGTTGCTCCCAGGTGTCCCTCTGTGCTGACCTGATACAACCGGGTGGAGAGGTCCACTGTTCGAAGTACGTCCGTGGAAAGTCAAAGGGCTAGATCTCGTGGTCAACCGCTCCAGGGTTAGGCGGGACGGGGGCTCGAGGGGGCGGGGGGTAGCAATGCCGCCGGAGCGTCGCATCGGCCCCTCATACATCTGGGGTGGTGTTGTGGCATGTACGAAGAGGCGGCTAGCATCTCCGGGGTGTGGCCTCCCTCAAGGACGCCGCCGCCACAGG
>NW_025308301.1:0-696 GCF_018294505.1 Triticum aestivum
CGACAGGTAAACGCACCCCGGGGTTCGTCAATCGTGGAAATCACTCCAAGACCCCAAAACAGTGAGTAATAGTCCACGAAACGGCCCAGAATCGGCCAAAACAATGGGTGTTGATGACCGACACGTAAGCGCACCTTAGGGTTCAATAACTATGGAAATCACTTCGGCACCCCAAAACGGTGAGTAATAGTCCACGAAGCGGGTCAGAATTGGCCAAAACTTTGAGTGTTGACTACGGACACGTAAACGCATCCTGGGATCATCAGTCGAGGAAATCGCTCTGGGACGCAAAAACGGTGAGTAATAGTCCATGAAACATACCAGAATTGGCCCAAATTGTGAGTGTTGATGACCGACACGTAAACGCACCCCGGGGTTCGTCAATCGTGGAAATCACTTCGGGACCACAAAACTGAGTAATAGTCCAAGAAACGGGCCAAAATCGGCCCAAACTGCGAGTGTTGACGACCAACACGTAAGCATACCTTGGGGTTCGACAACCATGGAAATCACTTTGGGACCCCCAAAACGGTGAGTAATAGTCCACGAAACAGGTCAGAATCAACAAAAACCGGGAGTGTTGCTGACCGACACGTAAACGCACCCCGGGGTTCGTCAATCGTGGAAATCACTCCAAGACCCCAAAACAGTGAGTAATAGTCCACGAAACGGCCCAGAATCGGCCAAAACAACGGG
>NW_025308302.1:0-696 GCF_018294505.1 Triticum aestivum
AGAGGGTCACGGCGAAAACTGGACGCACCTCGTGTCCAAACTGGACAATCTCTTTCGGAGTATCAGGGTTTCGGACGAGAACTCATCTGTTACACGGGCACTTCAATGTTTTTTAAACTTATTTGTACTCCAGCCTATTTTTGTGTTCAGTATGCATCTTTCAAAGCGACGTCATCAATTTCCAACACGTTCTGACATCATTTGCTGTTTTTCAGTCATTTACCGATTTGTTTAGGGAGCTAAATGACGGTGAAATTGAAAATCACTACAAAACGAACTCTGAAAATGTTGGAACTTGGCACGGTATCATCATTTCGCCCGCATAGCATGTGCAAAAGAGTAGAGAGGGTCACGGTGAAAACTGGACGCACCTCGTGTACAAACTGGACAATCTCTTTCGGAGTATCAGGGTTACGGACGAGAACTCATCTTTTACACGGGCACTTCAATGTTTTTTAAACTTATTTGAACTCCACCCTATTTTTGCGTTCAGTATGCATCTTTCAAAGCGACGTCATCAATTTCCAACACGTTCTAACATCATTTGCTGTTTTTCAGTCATTTACTGATTTGTTTAGGAAGCTAAATGACGGTGAAATTGAAAATCACTACAAAACGAACTCTGAAAATGTTGGAACTTGGCATGGTATCATCATTTCACCCGCATAGCATGTGCAAAAGAGTAGAGAGGGTCAC
>NW_025308303.1:0-696 GCF_018294505.1 Triticum aestivum
GTTGTTGCTGTTGCTGTTGCTGTTGCTGTTGCTGTTGCTGTTGTTGTTGTTGTTGTTGTTGTTGTTGTTGTTGTTGTTGTTGTGGTTGTTGTTGTCGTCGTCTGTAACATCCCAAATTTTCAATTTGGAATGTTATACATTAGATCATCATGCATATCATATTTTTCTCGCATTTTCCGATCCTAGAAAATTTCACGCAACTCAAGAACCCTCGGAGAGAGTTGGAAGTTTCATTATTTTCATATTTGGGATTTCTCAAATTTTGAAAATAGGATCATTGGATTTATTTAATTATCTTCATAAAGTTTTTCCTATAAAAAAATTTTAAGAGAGGGAATAATATGACTTTCCCAATATTTAGGAAAAATGAAGATATTATAAATAAATCAAGATTTGGTTTTGGAAGATTTATTTTGCTTAGGCAAAAAAATAAGCATTTTAAAAATTTATGCATGTTTGCCGTTTTAAAGTTCTTTTTGTTCGACTCATTTTTAGGAGTCGGAGAAAATTTGTTTTATTTAATTTGGAGTTCAATTGGTATTTTTTTTAATTCATTTGGTTTAATTTTTTTTAAAAAAAACAGCGCCCCCCCTGGGCCAAGGCCCAGCCGGCCAGCCAGCCAGGCCCGGCCCAGCGCCCCGCCTCCCTCTCCCTCGCGCGCTCGGCCGCCCGAGCGAGGTGCCCCGCCGCCGCACG
>NW_025308304.1:0-696 GCF_018294505.1 Triticum aestivum
TGCATACTGAACACAAAAGAAGTCCGGAGTTCAAATAAGTTTAAAAAACATTGAAGTGCCCGTGTAACAGATGAGTTCTCGTCTGAAACCCTGATACTCCGAAAGAATTTGTCCAGTTTGTACACGAAGTGCGTCCAGTTTTTTTGTGACCCTCTCTGCACTTTCGCACATGCTATGCGGGTGAAATGATGATACCATGCCAAGTTTCAACATTTTCAGAGTTCATTTTGTAGTGATTTTCAATTTCACGGTCATTTAGCTCTCTAAACAATTAGGTAAATGACCGAAAAATAGGAAATGATGTGAGAACATGTTAGAAATTTATGGCGTCGCTTTGAATGCTGCATACTGAACACAAAAGAAGTCCGGAGCTCAAATAAGTTTTAAAAACATTGAAGCGCCCGTGTAACAGATGAGTTCTCCTCCGAAACCCTTTTACTCCGAAAGAGTTTGTGTAGTTTGTACACGAAGTGCGTCCAGTTTTTGCTGTGACCCTCTCTACTATTTCGCACATGCTATGCCGGTGAAATGATGATACCATGCCAAGTTTCAACATTTTCAGAATTCATTTTGTAGTGATTTTGAATTTCACGGTCATTTAGCTCTCTAAACAATTAGGTAAATAACCGAAAAACAACAAATGATGTCAGAACATGTTGGAAATTGATGATGTCGCTTTGAATGCTGCATACTGAA
>NW_025308305.1:0-696 GCF_018294505.1 Triticum aestivum
CTACCAGAACACAGATTAAGTTATTCCTTTAATTAATAACCACAACTCGAATAATTCCACTAATTTCACAACCACATTACATAAAAATAATAAGTGGTGTTTCTAGTATGTACGATTTCAAACCAAAATTGTGTTTAATCATGGCCTCGGTAAAACTGGGAAGGGGGGGGGGGTCAAGGAGGAGCTTGGCATGACATGGAACATGTGGGGGAATAGGAAGGTGGCCAACAACTGGGAACTTGAGGAGCACACGGTGGTCTATTGTGACGCCCAGATAATTAGGCTACAATAATCCACGTTAATGATGTCACGTCACCATGGTTACTCTTATTAATCTCGTGTTAGTTCAAAACCAATTCAAATTCAAATCTGAATTTAAGTCAAACAATAAAGGTTTCCAAACATTAAAACTAAAATACTCTAAACGTGTCCAATAGTTCATGGGTAATAATGATGGAGAAACCACATCTTTAAAACATGTTTAAATGCTCAAAAGTAATTAACACGGTGGCTAAATCAATTAAATAAATGACTTGTATTTTATAATATCCTGAACTAATTTATTTGGAAGTCAAGCTTTTTATGGCGAAGGCTTAATTTACAACACTAATTTAGGCGCTAATTATTTATCTTAATATAGTTAAAATAAATTAGAAGTTAAAAGAAAACAGAAAAAAAAGGTAAAAGATAAAACAA
>NW_025308306.1:0-696 GCF_018294505.1 Triticum aestivum
CTTTCATGGTACACACCAAAGAGGAGAGGCCGTGATGATGGTTCCATGGCCCTGGATTAAAGCCAGTCATCCGGTCAGGGGGCATGGGTGTTTCCGGTTGGGACCGAGAGGGGGCACCCCTTAGAGCGCGCGTATATAAATTTGATCCCATGCTATTCGAGATTGTGATCTCCCCGTCTCAAAAGTTTTTCTTGGACGATGACTAGGGTGATTCCTAGCATCGAGAGGTAGGATGGGTGTGTACCGGTTAGCTGTGTTTTCTTCTGAAATACCGTAAACGGAACTAGTCCTTCGTGACTACGGAAATCCGTTGACTGTGGGAAAAATTTTGTACAAACTCTGCAGAGTCATATATTCCTCCAAATCATCTCTTCCATGTCAAGTTTCGTTCCATCTTATCCTAATCAATTGTCAGCTTTGATGATAGAGACTCCGGTGAATCGCATGAGTGCTAAGTCCGGTTAAATGATTACTCCTGTGGATGGACTAACCCGTTTGTTTTCATGAATTGAATGTTTATTATGAGTATTGTTTACTGGTGAATTTAAAGCCCTTTCTGCGATGTCGCTCAGACGTCCGACTGTGCCATTTCTTTTAAAGCCCTTTCTGCGATGTCGCTCAGACGTCCGACTGTGGCATTTCTTTTAAAGCCCTTTCTGCGATGTCGCTCAGACGTCCGACTGTGGCATTTCTTTT
>NW_025308307.1:0-695 GCF_018294505.1 Triticum aestivum
TGAAAAATGACAAATGAAGTCAGAAAGGATTGAAAAATGATGATGTGGCTTTGAAAAGTGCATTTTGAACACACAAAAAGTCAGGAGTTCAATTATGTTTTAAAAAATGAAATCCCTTTGTAACAGACGAGTTTCCGTATGAAATCCTCATACTTTGAAAGAGATTGTCCGTTTTGTACACAAAGTGCATCCAGTTTTTGCCGTAACCCTCTCAACTTTCTTGCACATGCTATGTGGATGAAATGATGATACCATGCCAACTTTCAACCTTTTCACAGTTCATTTGAAATGCTTTTCAATTTTAGGGTCTTATAGCTCAAAATAATTAGTAAATGCATGAAAATTGAGAAATGAAGTCAGAAAGGATTGAAAAATGATGATGTGGCTTTGAATGGTGCATTTTGAACACACAAAAAGTGAGGAGTTCAAATAAGTTTAAAAAAATGAAATCCCTTTTTAACCGAAGAGTTTCCGTATGAAATCCTCATACTTTGAAAGAGATTGTCCGTTTTGTACACGAAGTGCATCCAGTTTTTGCCTTAACCCTCTCAACTTTCCTGCACATGCTATGTGGATGAAATGATGATACCATGCCAACTTTCAACCTTTTCAGAGTTCATTTGAAATGCTTTTCAATTTTAGGGTCTTATAGCTCAAAATAATTAGTAAATGCATGAAAAATAACAAATGAAGTC
>NW_025308308.1:0-695 GCF_018294505.1 Triticum aestivum
TCATGCATTTACTAATTATTTTGAGCTATAAGACCCTAAAATTGAAAAGCATTTCAAATGAACTCTGAAAAGGTTGAAAGTTGGCATGATATCATCATTTCATCCACATAGCATGTGCAAGAAAGTTGAGAGGGTTACGGCAAAAACTGGATGCACTTCGTGTACAAAACGGACAATCTCTTTCAAAGTATCAGGATTTCATCCGGAAACTCGTGTGTTACAAAGGGATTTCATTTTTTAAAACTTATTTGAACTCCTGACTTTTTGTGTGTTCAAAATGCACCATTCAAAGCCACATCATCATTTTTCAATCCTTTCTGACTTCATTTGTTATTTTTCATGCATTTACTAATTATTTTGAGCTATAAGACCCTAAAATTGAAAAGCATTTCAAATGAACTCTGAAAAGGTTGTAAGATGGCATGGTATCATCATTTCATCCACATAGCATGTGCAAGAAAGTTGAGAGGGTTATGGCAAAAACTGGATGCACTTCGTGTACAAAACGGACAATCTCTTTCAAAGTATCAGGATTTCATCCAGAAACTCGTCTGTTACAAAGGGATTTCATTTTTTAAACCTTATTTGAACTCCTGAATTTTTGTGTGTTCAAAATGCACCATTCACAGCCACATCATCATTTTTCAATCCTTTCTGACTTCATTTGTTATTTTTCATGCATTTACTAATTATTT
>NW_025308309.1:0-695 GCF_018294505.1 Triticum aestivum
GAGTACTGGACTGCAGCTAAGCCCACGAGTGGGAGGGTCGCTCTCCACTCGGTAGGATTTTCAAACACTTCGGCGAGTACCGGACTACAGCTAAGCCTCCGAGTGGGAGGGTCGCTGTCCACTCGGTAGGATTTTCAAACACTTAGGCGAGTACTGGACTGCAGCTAAGCCCCCGAGTGGGAGGCTGGCTCACCACTCGGTAGGATTTTCAAACACTTAGGCGAGTACTAGACTGCAGCTAAGCCCCCGAGTGGGAGGGTCGCTCACCACTCGGTAGGATTTTCAAACACTTAGGAGAGTACTGGACTGCTGCTAAGCCTCCGAGTCGGAGGCTGGCTCACCACTCGGTATGATTTTCAAACATTTAGGCGAGTACTGGAATACAGCTAAGCCCCCGAGTGGGAGGGTCTCTCTCCACTCGGTAGGATTTTCAAACACTTAGGCGAGTACTGGACTACAGCTAAGCCCCCGAGTGGGAGGGTCCCTCTCCACTCGGTAGGATTTTCAAACACTTAGGTGAGTACTGGACTGCAGCTAAGCCTCCGAGTGGGAGGGTCGCTCTCCACTCGGTAGGATTTTTCAAACTTAGGCGAGTACTGGACTGCACCTAAGCCTCCGAGTGGGATGGTCGCTCTCCACTCGGTACGATTTTTGAAACTAAGGCGAGTACTGGACTGCAGCTAAGCCCCGAGTGG
>NW_025308310.1:0-695 GCF_018294505.1 Triticum aestivum
GGTAAATGACCGAAAAACAACAAATGATGTCAGAACATGTTGGAAATTGATGACGTCGCTTTGAATGCTGCATACTGAACACAAAAGAAGTCTGGAGTTCAAATAAGTTTAAAAAACATTGAAGTGCCCGTGTAACAGATGAGTTCTCGTCCGAAAACCTGATACTCCGAAAGAGTTTGTCCAATTTGTACACGAAGTGCGTCCAGTTTTTGCCGTGACCCTCTCTACTCTTTCGCACATGTTATGCGGGTGAAATGATGATACCATGCCAAGTTTCAACATTTCCAGAATTCGTTTTGTAGCGATTTTCAATTTCATGGTCATTTAACTCTCTAAACAATTAGGTAAATGACCGAAAAACAACAAATGATGTCAGAACATGTTGGAAATTGATGACATCGCTTAGAATGTTGTATACTAAACACAAAAGAAGTCCAAAGTTCAAATAAGTTTAAAAAACATTGAAGTGCCCGTGTAACAGATGAGTTCTCGTCCGAAACCCTAATACTCCGAAAGAGTTTGTCCAGTTTGTACACGAAGTGCGTCCAATTTTTGCCGTGACCCTCTCTACTCTTTCGCACATGCTATGCGGGTGAAATGATGATACCATGCCAAGTTTCAACATTTTCAGAATTCATTTTGTAGTGATTTTCAATTTCACGGTCATTTAGCTCTCTAAACAATTAGGTAAATGA
>NW_025308311.1:0-695 GCF_018294505.1 Triticum aestivum
GAATGGTGCATTTTGAACACACAAAAAGTCAGGAGTTCAAATAAGGTTTAAAAAATGAAATCCCTTTGTAACAGACGAGTTTCCGGATGAAATCCTGATACTTTGAAAGAGATTGTCCGTTTTGTACACGAAGTGCATCCAGTTTTTGCCGTAACCCTCTCAACTTTCTTGCACATGCTATGTGGATGAAATGATGATATCATGCCAACTTTCAACCTTTTCAGAGCTCATTTGAAATGCTTTTCAATTTTAGGGTCTTATAGCTCAAAATAATTAGTAAATGCATGAAAAATAACAAATGAAGTCAGAAAGGATTGAAAAATGATGATGTGGCTTTGAATGGTGCATTTTGAACACACAAAAAGTCAGGAGTTCAAATAAGGTTTAAAAAATGAAATCCCTTTGTAACACATGAGTTTCCGGATGAAATCCTGATACTTTGAAAGAGATTGTCCGTTTTGTACACGAAGTGCATCCAGTTTTTGCCGTAACCCTCTCAATTTTCTTGCAGATGCTATGTGGATGAAATGATGATATCATGCCAACTTTCAACCTTTTCAGAGTTCATTTGAAATGTTTTTCAATTTTAGGGTCTTATAGCTCAAAATAATTAGTAAATGCATGAAAAATAACAAATGAAGTCAGAAAGGATTGAAAAATGATGATGTGGCTTTGAATGGTGCATTTTGAACACA
>NW_025308312.1:0-695 GCF_018294505.1 Triticum aestivum
GTGGCACCACTGCCACCCTGTCTATCTTAGGGTAACGCGAGTCGAGGCGGACGTCGTGGCGGTAGCGACGACGGACGCCGAGACGAGCACGTGACACGAGTACCACCCTGTCTATCTTAGGGTAACGCGAGTCGAGGCGGACGACGTCGCGGTAGCGACGACGGACGCCGAGACGAGCAGGTGACGCGAGTGCCACCCTGTCTATCTTAGGGTTACGCGAGTCGAGGCCGACGTCGTCGCGGTAGCGACGATGGAAGCCGAGGCGAGGACGTGACACCACTGCCACCCTGTCTATCTGAGGGTAACGCGAGTCGAGGCAGACGTCTACACTGTAGCGACGACGGACGCCGAGACGAGCACATGGCACCACCGCCACCCTGTCTATCTTAGGGTTACGTGAGTCGAGGCAGACGACGTCGCGGTAGCGACGACGGACGCCGAGACGAGCACGTGACACCAATGCCACCCTGTTTATCTTAGGTTAACGCGAGTCGGGGCGGACGACGTCGCGGTAGCGACAGATGGACGCCGAGATGAGCACGTGACATGAATGCCACCCTGTCTATCTTAGGGCAATTCGAGTCGAGGCGGATGTCGTCGCGGTAGCGACGACGGACACCGAGACGAGCACATGACACCAATGCCACCCTGTCTATCTTAGGGTTACGCGAGTCGAGGCGGACGTCGTCGCGGTA
>NW_025308313.1:0-695 GCF_018294505.1 Triticum aestivum
TCTGACATCATTTGCTATTTTTTAGTCATTACCGATTTGTTTAGAGAGCTAAATGACCGTGAAATTGAAAATCACTACAAAATGGACTCTGAAAATGTCGAAACTTGGCATGGTATCATCATTTCACCCACATAGCATGTGCAAAAGAGTAGAGAGGTTTACGGCAAAAACTGGACGCACTTCGTGTACAAACTGGACAATCGCTTTCGGAGTATCAGGGTTTCAGACGAGAACTCATCTCTTACACTGGCACTTCAATTTTTTAAACTTATTACAACTCCAGACTTTTTTTGCGTTCCGTACGCACCATTCAAAGCGATGTCATCAATTTTCAAAACTTTCTGACATCATTTGCTATTTTTCAGTCATTTACCGATTTGTTTAGAGAGCTAAATGACCGAGAAATTGAAAATCACTACAAAATGAACTCTGAAAATGTCGAAACTTGGCATGGTATCATCATTTCACCCACATAGCATGTGCAAAAGAGTAGAGAGGGTTACGGCAAAAATTGGAGGCACTTCGTGTACAAACTGGATAATCTCTTTCGGAGTATGAGGGTTTCGGACGAGAACTCATCTGTTACACTGGCACTTCATTTTTTTAAACTTATTACAACTCCAGACTTTTTTTGCGTTCGGTACGCACCATTCAAAGCGACGTCATCAATTTTCAAAACTTTCTGACATCATTTG
>NW_025308314.1:0-695 GCF_018294505.1 Triticum aestivum
GGCGTCCGTCGTCGCTACCGTGACGACGTCCGCCTCGACCCGCGTTATGCTAAGACAGGGTGGCAGTGGTGTCACGTGCTCGTCTCGGCGTCCGTCGTTGCTACCGCGACGACGTCCGCCTCGACTCGCGTTACGCTAAGACAAGGTGGCAGTGGTGTCACGTGCTCGTCTCGGCGTCCATCGTCGCTACCGCGACGACGACCGCCTCGACTCGCGTAACCCTAAGATAGCTTACTGAAGTAAATTGATCTAATGCTTTTCGGTTAATACTATCCAGAAATAAAATTTAGTTAAACAAAAAATAGCTTACTGAAGTAAATTGATCTAATGCTTTTCGGTTGAATCGACATTAAATTGATCTACTACGAACAAGTTTTAAATTAATAAGAAAATCTAAAAAGCAAGAACATATTTATAGAAATCAACAACTTTTGAATTTGTGAATTTTTTTAGGAAAACAAGAACATTTTTTAAAACACGAACATTTTTTGCAATGAACAACATTTTCTGAAATTTCTACCAAAATTTTTACGTCGTCGCTACTGCGACGACGTCCGCCTCGACTCGCGTAACCCTAAGATAGACAGGGTGGCCGTGGTGTCGCGTGCTCGTCTCGGCGTCCGTCGTCGCTACCGCGACGACGTCCGCCTCGACTCACGTTACGCTAAGACAGGGTGGCAGTGGTGCCACGTGCT
>NW_025308315.1:0-695 GCF_018294505.1 Triticum aestivum
CCGGGTGGCTCCGATCTTGATCTGGATCGGGGAGGCACCGTAGAAGGGGAGAAGTGGGACGAGTGGGGGGGAGTGGGTGCGGTCAGTGGTGGCTAGGGTTTCGGTGGGGTGGATAAGGGGAGTGAGGTGGACCGGCCTGGCGGCCTTTACCAGGTTGGGCTGAAGCCCAAGGAGGGGGGGGGTGCGGCCTGCCGGGCCGAAGCCCAGGGGGTAGGGTGTTTCTCCTTTTTTTTTGTTGTTTTGTCTTTTTGTATTTCCTTCCTTTTACTTATTTTCTCTTCTGTTTTGGCTAATTGTTTGGGCACCAAATGAGTTTTGTAAAATATGAGCGTTGGCCCACAATTCACAACACAATATACCCTACCACCAAAAACTAGTTTGGGGTAATTATCATTTCATATTTATTTTTTTTATTAATAAAAAGGTTAGTAAATAATGTTTTCAGCCACTGTTTGAGGTTGTTTAAGTCACTTATCAAATTTCAATAATGTTGTTTACAATTTTATCATAGCCTCTGATTTATCTACTATTTATTGAACATTTTAGCTTTAATATTTGAAAAACTTTTATTGTTTGCTTGATTTTGATTTTGAATTTGAATCGGTTTCGAGCTAACGCGAGATTACTAACAGTAATCAAAGTGACGTGGCATCGTTAACGTGGGATTACTGTAGCCTAATTATCCGGGCGTCACA
>NW_025308316.1:0-695 GCF_018294505.1 Triticum aestivum
TTTCCATATTTGTATCCAACTCTTGCCGTCTCCGGCGCTAAGTTATATTTATTTCTCGGGTTGGGTCTTTGTCTCCGTGTGTTGTTTTTCTTTTTCGTGCATCTCTTATCATGTCATCACGTGCATTGCATTTGCATACATGTTCATCTCATGCATTCGAGCATTTTCCCCGTTGTCCGTTTTGCATTCCGGCGCTTCGTTCTCCTCCGGTGGTCATTTCTAGTCTTCTTTCGTGTGTGGGGTTTAAACATTTCCGGATTGGTCCGAGACTTGCCAAGCGGCCTTGGTTTACTACCGGTAGACCGCTTGTCAAGTTTCGTATCATTTGGACTTCGTTTGATACTCCAACGGTTAACCGAGGGACCGAAAAGGCCTCGTGTGTGTTGCAGCCCAACACCCCCCAAATTTGGCCCAAAACCCACCAAACTCTGCTCCTTGTCCTAGAGCGTTTGATCACGATCGTGTGGGCGAAAACCGCACCTCATTTGGACTCTCCTAGCTCCCTCTATGCCTATTTAAACCCCCTCCATTCGGATCTCTTCTTCCCCCGTCCGAAACCCTAGTTAAAAAAAAAAACAGATCCCTCTTCCCCGCGCCGGGCCGGACATGTCCGCCCGCGCCGGACGTTGTCCGCCCCGCCGCCGCACCCACTCATGCGCCGCCACGTGGGCGCGCGCCCACTTCGCCGCCGCCGG
>NW_025308317.1:0-695 GCF_018294505.1 Triticum aestivum
TGTCACATCCCTAGTCTGGTATGACCTAGGCTAGCTAGCCATTTGTGCATCATATTTAAACTTCATTTAAATTTGAAATGAGGATTGGAGGAACCCTCAGAATCATTTTTTTTGAAAATGACCCAAATAAAAATTTCTCCAAAAAGGGTCCAAGAAAATGCTCATGATGCCCTCTAAAAATATTGGACAGAGATAAAAATTAAAACAATATTTTTAGGAGCTCATGGACATTTATTTTGGCCATTTGGATTAATTCGATAAATATTTGCTTTGGAAATATATTTCTATATATATGAAATATGGCCCAAAAATTATGCCATCTATAAAAGAGCTCTGGAATAATATATCCAGCTCCTGCAAAAATTGGCATAATAAAATAAAATGATTTAATATATTTATTAAATCAAACAGATGTCAGAAAAAAATAGAAAACAGAAGTAAAAAAAAAGAGGACTTACCTGGGCCTCCCCTCCCCTGCGCAGCCCAGCAGCCGCAGGCCGGCCCAGCCAGGAGGCGGCCCAGCCCGCCTGGCCCCCCTCCCCTGTCGCCTTCCTCCTCTGCCAGGGGGACGGGCGTGTGCCCGACGCTCGCCGGCACGCGCGCGCGCCACCTCCCCCCCCCTGCTGGCCACCTCCTGCTTCCCCGAACCCCTCCCCATGCCACGGAGACGGCCACGCACCCCAGGCCCTCTCATT
>NW_025308318.1:0-695 GCF_018294505.1 Triticum aestivum
ATGTGGATGAAATGATGATATCATGCCAACTTTCAACCTTTTCAGAGTTCATTTGAAATGCTTTTCAATTTTAGGGTCTTATAGCTCAAAATAATTAGTAAATGCATGAAAAATAACAAATGAAGTCAGAAAGGATTGAAAAATGATGATGTGGCTTTGAATGGTGCATTTTGAGCACACAAAAAGTCAGGAGTTCAAATAAGGTTTAGAAAATGAAATCCCTTTGTAACAGACGAGTTTCCGGATGAAATCCTGATACTTTGAAAGAGATTGTCCGTTTTGTACACGAAGTGCATCCAGTTTTTGCCGTCACCCTCTCAACTTTCTTGCACATGCTATGTGGATGAAATGATGATATCATGCCAACTTTCAATCTTTTCAGAGTTCATTTGAAATGCTTTTCAATTTTAGGGTTTTATAGCTCAAAATAATTAGTAAATGCATGAAAAAAACAAATGAAGTCAGAAAGGATTGAAAAATGATGATGTGGCTTTGAATGGTGCATTTTGAACACACAAAAACTCAGGAGTTCAAATAAGGTTTAGAAAATGAAATCCCTTTGTAATAGACGAGTTTCCAGATGAAATCCTGATACTTTGAAAGAGATTGTCCGTTTTGTACACGAAGTGCATCCAATTTTTGCCGTAACCCTCTCAACTTTCTTGCACATGCTATGTGGATGAAATGATGATATC
>NW_025308319.1:0-695 GCF_018294505.1 Triticum aestivum
AAAACTTATTTGAACTCCTGACTTTTTGTGTGTTCAAAATGCACCATTCAAAGCCACATCATCATTTTTTAATCCTTTCTGACTTCATTTGTTATTTTTCATGCATTTACTAATTATTTTGAGCTATAAGACCCTAAAATTGAAACGCATTTAAAATGAACTCTGAAAAGGTTGAAAGTTGGCATGGTATCATCGTTTCTTCCACATAGCATGTGCAAGAAAGTTGAGAGGGTTACATCAAAAACTGGATGCACTTCGTGCACAAAACGGACAATCTCTTTCGAAGTATCAGGATTTCATACGGAAACTCGTATACTACAAAGGGGTTTCGTTTTTTAAAAATTATTTGAACTCCTGAGTTTTTGTGTGTTGAAAATGCACCATTCAAAGCCACATCATCATTTTTCAATCCTTTCTGACTTCATTTGTTATTTTTCATGCATTTACTTATTATTTTGAGCTATAAGACCCTAAAATTGAAAAGCATTTCATATGAACTCTGAAAAGGTTGAAAGTTGGCATGGTATCATTATTTCATCCACATAGCATGTGCAAGAAAGTTGAGAGGGTTACAGCAAAAACTGGATGCACTTCGTGTACAAAATGGACAATCTCTTTCAAAGTATCAGGATTTCATACGGAAACTCGTCTATTACAAAAGGATTTCAATTTTTAAACATTATTTGAACTCCTGA
>NW_025308320.1:0-695 GCF_018294505.1 Triticum aestivum
GGATTGATTGAATCCTCGACACCGTGGTTCATCCGATGAGATCATCGTGGAACATGTGGGAGCCAACATGGGTATCCAGATCCCGCTGTTGGTTATTGACCGGAGAGGCGTCTCGGTCATGTCTGCATGCTTCCCGAACCCGTAGGGTCTACACACTTAAGGTCCGGTGACGCTAGGGTTGTAGAGATATATGTATGCGGAAACCCGAAAGTTGTTCGGAGTCCCGGATGAGATCCCGGACGTCACGAGAGGTTCCGGAATGGTCCGGAGGTGAAGAATTATATATAGGAAGTCCAGTTTCGGCCACCGGGAAAGTTTCGGGGGTTACCGGTATTGTACCGGGACCACCGGAAGGGTCCCGGGGGTCCACCGGGTGGGGCCACCTGTCCCGGAGGGCCCCGTGGGCTGAAAGTGGAAGGGAACCAGCCCCTAGTGGGCTGGGGCGTCCCCCTTGGGCCTTCCCCCCTGCGCCTAGGGTTGGGAACCCTAGGGGGAGTTCTCCCTTGCCTTGGGGGGCAAGGCACCCCTTCCCCCCCCCCCCACTTGGCCGCCGCCCCCCCCTTGGATCTGATCTCCAGGGCCGGCGCCCCCCCCCCAGGGGGCCTATATAAAGGGGGGGAGGGAGGGCAGAACACAACAGCCTTGGGCGCCTCCCTCCTCCCCTGCAACACCTCTCTCTCTCGTAGAAGCTCGGC
>NW_025308321.1:0-695 GCF_018294505.1 Triticum aestivum
TTTCTTTTGTTGACTAACAGAAACAAAACTAAATTTTTCAAGAGTGAAAAAAAGAAATAATTTGAAACTAATAAAAACAATAAAGAAAAGACTAAACCAAAACTATAACTAAAACAGTACTGTTTTGCTAAAAACCTAATTTAAATTAACCTGAAAATAAAATACTAAATACTACTGGATAAACAAAGGTCCTAGAGACCAGGAGCAAAAAGAATTGGTCGAAAATAATATTCCTAACTCAAAATATCTCAAATCTAGTGATTTGAGAAAATTCATACAAACACAAATTTAAACTGCTCAAATATGAAATACAATTGAACTAACAGAAACTTCATAAAATTTGTGATCCAAGGCAGTTGGAATCACTCAAAAATACCTCGTAGATAATTAACTATGGATTTTACAAGACTGAAACTATTCTGTAAAAAAAAAACAGAAACGAAAATATAATTAAAAAGAAAAACTGGTGCTAATGGGCCTATCTAATGCTCGGGCGTCAAATAACTAAAACGCGCCCGGGAAATAAACCGAGTCGGGCCGGTCTAAACTAACCTAAATAAAAACCGAAACTAAAACCGGTTTTTTTGAACTAAAACCTACCGCTTCGGGTGATCTAATCTAGCGCGTAGATTTTAGATCTAACGGTGGGGGGCATCTCCGGCGACTCACCGCGGTGGCGACGACGGCGACGGTCA
>NW_025308322.1:0-695 GCF_018294505.1 Triticum aestivum
ACCGCTGCCCCTGCCCCTGCGCGCTGCCGCCGCCGCCCCCCAGTGAGCTCCGCTCCCCTTCCCCCCGTGCCGCCGCGTGCTGCCACCCCTTTCCTGCGCTGCCACCGCCGCCGCAACTGCCCTGCGAGATGCCGCCGCCACCGCCCCTAATTAAAAGAAAAGGAAAAAGAAAATGGCATAACTAATTAAAAGAAAAGGAAAAACATCAATTTTTTGTTCTGGTCATAAAAGAAAAGTTAAAAGAAAATGGCATAACTAATTAAATAATTATCCAAAAATTATGTTTAATACCTCAAAATGTTCAGTGAAACATTTGGCACATGTTTTCAACCTTATACATGCAGTTTGACATCTAAAGTATTTCTGTTTTTGTTGTTTTCCAAAAATGGCTGAAATGAAAGCAAAAATGGCGGACGATGAAAGCAAAAACCGTCGCTGCTCCTCCTCTATGTCCCCTTAATCTTATTTTTTAATTCCTTTATACTTAATTAATTTTTACTACATGCAGGAGTGACATATGGCGGACGATAGAGCCGAGCCGCTTAGGGATCCGGAGGCTGAACGTTATTTAATGGGCATCATAAACAACGAGATTCCTTATGTGCCGGGCTCAGAATATGAGCAAGAAGAGGATGTAGTCTCTTCTTTTCTGAACCTTGACGGTGGAACAGACATTGTCGATGATCAAGAAGGTG
>NW_025308323.1:0-695 GCF_018294505.1 Triticum aestivum
CGGATGCCACTGTTGGGGAACGTAGTAATTTCAAAAAAATTCCTACGCACACGCAAGATCATGGTGATGCATAGCAACGAGAGGGGAGAGTGTGATCTACGTACCCTTGTAGATCGACAACGGAAGCGTTAGCACAACGTGGTTGATGTAGTCGTACGTCTTCACGGCCCGACCGATCAAGCACCGAAACTACGGCACCTCCGAGTTCTAGCACACGTTCAGCTCGATGATGATCCCCGGACTCCAATCCAGCAAAGTGTCGGGGAAGAGTTCCGTCAGCACGACGGCGTGGTGACGATCTTGATGTACCACTGTCGCAGGGCTTCGCCTAAGCACCGCTACAATATTATCGAGGACTATGGTGGAAGGGGGCACCGCACACGGCTAAGCATATGATCACGTGGATCAACTTGTGTGTCTAGGGGTGCTCCCTGCCTTCGTATATAAAGGTTCAAAGGGGGGGGGGTGCGGCCGGCCAGGAGAGGGCACGCCAGGAGGAGTCCTACTCCCTCCGGGAGTAGGATTCCCCCCCCCTTTCCTAGTTGGAATAGGATTCGGGAGGGGGGAAAGAGGAGAGAGAGAAGGAAGGGGGGCGCCGGCCGCCTCTCCTTGTCCTATTCGGACTAGGGGGGGAGGGGCGCGTGGCCCAGCCCTGGCCACCTCTCCTCTCTTCCACTAAAGCCCACTAAGGCCCA
>NW_025308324.1:0-695 GCF_018294505.1 Triticum aestivum
AACAAAAGCACCGATCCATGGCCTCCACTGAACAAATATATGATCTTTCATGAGCAAAACGATCATTTCATGGTTAAAACGCCTTATGATCAACAAACATGCCATATCAAGCAAACATTTTCGACCAATTTAACAGGGCATGGCCTTCCCCTAACATGTCCAGCACAAAATCAAACCCTAATTTTGCTCTGCAAACCCTAGATCATCTCCAAACACAACATCCATAGCCCAGACGGAACCCTAACTTTGATCTGACAATATGTTCAACACCCACTGCTAAAACCCTACAGGCATACACCATCCGTGGCAAAGGGTAGAGAAATAGCCCAAACCCTAGCAACTGTGCACAATTGACACGAACGGAAACTCTTCCCCGGAGCTAAAACGGACAGATCGACTACAGAACGTGCCGACGACGGTGGCGTACCATAGAGGGGCGGCGAGGCATGGTCCTGCCGCCGCGTCGGTGCAAGAGGGATGTCAGGCATGCCCCTTCCAAATGGCGGGGACGGCGGCGGCTCAGCGTCCGACGACGAGCTCATGGGGCCCTCGCCGCACTCGCCCACGCCGGCGACCTCGAGGCGACCACCCCGGCAGCAACGAAGAGCAGGGGAGAAGAAGAGCGAGCGAGTGTGGGGTGGCTCGGTCCGACCAGGTGGGGAACAGAGTGCGGCTCGGTTCGACCAGGTGGGGGG
>NW_025308325.1:0-695 GCF_018294505.1 Triticum aestivum
AGCGGCCACGTGGAGGGCTTTTAGTCCCGGTTCGTATAAGAACCGGGACTAAAGAACCGGGACTAAAGGGGGGGCCTTTAGTGACTACCCTTTAGTCCCGGTTCCAGAACCGGGACTAAAGGCCCTCTAGAACCGGTTCGAATGGCCCTTTTTCTAGTAGTGTAGCTATATCCCGCGTCCCCTATTTTCTGTGTTCTAGACCCTCTGGTATCCTGGCGTGACATCCCCACGACTAAGTATTGCTTGTACTCCCTCTAGTACCAGTATTAGGATTGACGTAAAAATGCTGGGCAGAACTCTCCATCTTTTATGATGACATGTTGAACGGAGAACCCAAGTACCAATGTCTAGACCATTGCAAGGTCACACTTTGGAATTTCTAAATCGAGGATGGGTTGAATATGTAATAACTAATATGAAAATGGTAGCAAAACATCAATTACAAAAATAATATAAGTAGCTCCAATTTGAATACCTCGATGACTTTGCGCTTTGCTGCCTAAGCCACACTCAACATGATGTTAATGTGAATACCTCTCACTGATCTGCCGCCGGTATCACCAACGGAAGTGCATCTAGGTGCCTAAGTAAGTTTTGGTATGGATTACAACAAATTAAAGAGAATAATGAGGCCGCTAAGTGCATGAGCAGGTTTTAGTCCCAAGTGTGAAGGTTGTCGAGGATCGCCCCCCCCC
>NW_025308326.1:0-695 GCF_018294505.1 Triticum aestivum
GAAATGAATGATTTGATGTATTCAAGAACATTTTGTGTAGTTCCCATTGAAATCAAGCTGAGCACCCCTGTTTGCAAAAATACAAAAATAGTGATTAGTAAACACCAGACACCTGTACTATGAATTGTACTATGAATTGACAGTTTAAACAGGAACCTTCATGGTCCATGTAGGGCACACTTTTAGAAAAATGGAACTCACTAGAAAGAATCCTAGAACAATATTGTACTCGCACATCACAGAAAAAGAATAGAGATTTGTCAGTCCTTCTGAGATGAAGTTAGTTTGGTCTTGTGGGGAGTAATGTAACCATCCTTCAGCTGCTCCTTCTGATGAGAAGATAGACAGGGCTTCTTCATCCTGGCATAATCGGAACTAGTCACTTCACGTACTCCATATTCTTCTTCAGAGGAAGATGATCCTGTTGTGCAAAGACAAGAGGACAACTAAATGCTAGCATCCCTCTTTGCTCGAAAAAAAGGAAAGGAAATATTTAAAACATCACAGATGAAGCACTTCTCAAGGACAATACCACTTTTTTATGACAGTATCTAAACAGTAGCACATCACCAATAGAGATGACAAAGCTCAATCATATGGATGAAATTAGTGGGCGAGTACCAACCTTTGTCAGGAGGCTTATTGTGTAGAGCATATAGATCAAGCACTTCTCTGGAACCATCTGTTGCTATCTA
>NW_025308327.1:0-695 GCF_018294505.1 Triticum aestivum
TATAAGCCAGTTAAAATAATTTTACACTATAGTTGAACTAGCTCTATAGCCTAGTACAAATAATTTTACACTACAATTGAACTAGCTCTATAAGCTAGTGGAAATAATTTTACACTAGAGTTGAGCCAGCTCTATAAGCTAGTTCAAATAATTTTGCACTAGAGTTGAACTAGCTCTATAAGCTAGTTGAAATAATTTTACACTAGAGTTGCACTAGCTCTATATCCTAGTACAAAGAATTTTACACTAGAGTTGAACTAGCTCTATAAGCTAGTTCAAATAATTTTACACTAGAGTTGAACTAGCTCTATAGCCTATTACAAATAATTTTACACTAGAGTTGAACTAGCACTATAAGCTAGTTCAAATAATTTGACACTAGAGTTTAACTAGCTCTCTAAGCTCGTTCAAATAATTTTACACTAGACTTGAACTAGCTCTATAGCCTAGTACAAATAATTTTACAGTAGAGTTGAACTAGCACTATAAGCTAGTTTAAATAATTTTACACTAGAGTTGAACGAGCTCTATAAGCAAGTTGAAATAATTTTACACCAGAGTTTCACTAGCTCTATAACCTAGTACAAATAATGTTACTCTAGAGTTAAACTAGCTCTATAAGCTAGTTCACATAATTTTACACTAGAGTTGAACTAGCTCTATAAGCTAGTTGAAATAATTTTACACTAGAGTTG
>NW_025308328.1:0-695 GCF_018294505.1 Triticum aestivum
AAGTGATTACATGATCCGAGTCAACTAGGCCGTGTCCGATCATCACGTGAGACGGACTAGTCATCATCGGTGAACATCTTCATGTTGATCGTATCTACTATACGACTCATGCTCGACCTTTTGGTCCCTTGTGTTCCGAGGCCATGTCTGTACATGCTAGGCTCGTCAAGTTAACCTAAGTGTTTCGCGTGTGTAAATCTGGCTTACACCCATTGTATGTGAACGTAAGAATCTATCACACCCGATCATCACATGGTGCTTCGAAACGACGAACTTTCGCAACGGTGCACAGTTAGGGGGAACACTTTCTTGAAATTTTAATAAGGGATCATCTTATTTACTACCGTCGTTCTAAGCAAACAAGATGCATAAACATGATAAACATCACATGCAATCAAATAGTGACATGATATGGCCAATATCATTTTGCTCCATGATCATCATCGTCACCGGCATGACACCATGATCTCCATCATCATGATCTCCATCATCGTGTCTTCATGAAGTTGTCTCTCCAACTATTACTTCTACTACTATGGCTACCGGTTAGCAATAAAGTAAAGTAATTACATGGCGTTGTTTAATGACACGCAGGTCATACAATAAATTAAGACAACTCCTATGGCTCCTGCCGGTTGTCATACTCATCGACATGCAAGTCGTGATTCATCAGAACGTGCGAAACCGTAGGATGC
>NW_025308329.1:0-695 GCF_018294505.1 Triticum aestivum
TGGTGCCTTGTAGTGAGTATTTTCAGACATCCAGTCCAGCACCCATGAATTCACATCTTCGGAGTCTCCGGTGATGTGCAGAGTTGCATAAAATTGAAGAATGAGCTCTTCATTCCAATCACATATATCAGTGCAGAAATTTAACAGCCCAGCGTCGTGAAGAACACTGAGGACTGGCACGAAACACGGCAGAGATTCCATATCCACATGAGGAATGTGCTCATGGTCGAAGACTTTGTCTTTGTTGAACAGCACTGAGGAATAAAAATTTGCCTGGCTGGCAGTCCAGAAACGCCTCTTCCTAATGCGAGCAGAGTCATAGGGGTTGTAATCAGTGAAGAATACATGCTCGCCAAAGAAATCATTAGCCTTGAATTTTTGCTTCCTTGAGAATGGATCCTTTGGTTTGGGCAGAGGAGTGTCAGTCAGTTGCATTACAACCTCAAGAATCACAATCTCGGGTTCTTCAGGCTGAGGAATTTCTGGTTCCTCTTCAGTGGCAGTCTGTGTCTTCAGTGATTCAGCAGCAGTAGTTTCTTCAGCACTAGTGGCTGGAATTTCTTCATGGACAGACGGTGTGGCATGAGCTTCATCAGATCCCATTTGAACAGTAGTTGCTGGGGACTGAGGAATTTGTTGCAATGGTGTGAAGAGTGGAGAGTTGGGGTGCTGACTTTCCCAAAAGTCATCATTCA
>NW_025308330.1:0-695 GCF_018294505.1 Triticum aestivum
CAAACCAAACTGATAATTTAAAGAGACTTGCAAAGATAACTCAATCATACATAAAAGAATTCAGAGAAGATTCAAATATTTCTCATAGATAAACTTGATCATAAACCCACAATTCATCGGATCTCGACAAACACACCGCAAAAAGAGTTTACATCTAATAGATCTCCACAAGAGAGGGGGAGAACATTGTATTGAGATCCAAAAAGAGAGAAGAAGCCATCTAGCTAATAACTATGGACCCGTAGGTCTGTGGTAAACTACTCACAACTCATCGGAGGGGCAAGGATGTTGATGTAGAAGCCCTCCATGGTCGATTCCCCCTCCGGCAGAACATCGGTGAAGGCTCCAAGATGGGATCTCGCGGATACAGAAGGTTACGGCGGTGGAAATTGTGTTTCGTTGGCTCCCTGGATGTTTTCGGGGTACGTAGGCTTATATAGGAGGAAGAAGTAGGTCGGTGGCCTCTCAAGGGGCCCACGAGATAGGGGTGTGCCCTATAGGGCGGGACGCCCTCCTATCTTGTGGAGGCCTCGGCTGCTTCTTGACTTGCACTCCAAGTCCTCTGGATCACGTTTGTTCCAAAAATCATGCTCCCGAAGGTTTCATTCTGTTTGGACTCCGTTTGTTATTCCTTTTCTTCGAAATACTGAAATAGCCAAAAAAACAGCAATACGGGCTGGGCCTCCGGTTAGTAG
>NW_025308331.1:0-695 GCF_018294505.1 Triticum aestivum
GGGGGGGGGCTTGCCTGGTTGCTCTGGCAAGAAGGAGGGGTCGTCAACTCCGTAGTCGAACTGGGCAGCAGCAGCGTCGGTCTCGTAGTCTACCGGAGAGAAGAGGGGGAAGAAACAATGAATACAATGCAAACAAAAGCATATCGATGCATGACATGACAAGTAACGATGCTAGGCGTGCCCTAACGTGGTATGAGGTGGTACTGGTTAAGGGGGGAATCATCTGGGAACGTATTCCCGGTGTTTCGTGTTTTCGGGCAGAGGAGCCGGAGGGGGAAAGTTGCGGGTTTGATAGGTTAGGGGGGTGTGGCGGACGAACGGACCGCGTATCCGGATTCGTCTCGTCGTTCTGAGCAACTTTCATGTACAAAGTTTTTTCATCGGAGCTACGGTTTATTTTCTATTAATTTTAAAAGATTTAAATCATTTTCAGGATTTATTTAATTATTTATCTCAACATTATCCAGAATAGTGCATGCTGACGTCATCATGACGTCAGCAGTCAACAGGGAGTTGACTGGGTCAATCTGACATGTGGGTCCCGCATGTCATACACTGTTTTAGTTAACTAACAGTTAATTAGGTTAATTAGTGATTAGGTTAACCTAATTATAATTAATTAACTTAATTAATTACTTACTTAATTAATTAACATTTTAATTATTTTAATTATTATTTATTTATTTATTTAATAT
>NW_025308332.1:0-695 GCF_018294505.1 Triticum aestivum
TATGAAATCTTGATACTTTGAAAGAGATTGTCCGTTTTGTACACGAAGTGCATCCAGTTTTTGCCGTAACCCTCTCAAGTTTCTTGCACATGCTATGTGGATGAAAGGATGATACCATGCCAACTTTCAACCTTTTCAGAGTTCATTTGAAATGCTTTTCAATTTTAGGGTCTTATAGCTCAAAATAATTAGTAAATGCATGAAAAATAACAAATGAAGTCAGAAAGGATTGTGAAATGATGATGTGGGTTTGAATGGTGCATTTTGAACACACAAAAAGTCAGCAGTTCAAATAAGTTTAAAAAATGTAATCCCTTTGTAACAGATCAGTTTCCGTATGAAATCCTGATACTTTGAAAGAGATTGTCCGTTTTGTACACGAAGTGTATCCAGTTTTTGTCGTAAGCCTCTCAACTTTCTTGCACATGCTATGTGGATGAAATTATGATACCAGGCCAACTTTCAACCTTTTCAGAGTTCATTTGAAATGCTTTTCAATTTTAAGGTCTTATAGCTCAAAATAATTAGTAAATGCATGAAAAATAACAAATGAAGTAAGAAAGGAGTGAAAAATGATGATGTGGCTTTGAATGGTGCATTTTGAACACACAAGAAGTCAGGAGTTCAAATAAGTTTTAAAAAATGAAATCCCTTTGTAACAGACGAGTTTCCGTATGAAATCCTGATACTTTGAA
>NW_025308333.1:0-695 GCF_018294505.1 Triticum aestivum
GAACAATCTCTTTCAAAGTATCAGGATTTCATCCGGAAACTCATCTGTTACAAAGGGATTTCATTTTTTAAAACTTATTTGAACTCCTGACTTTTTGTGTGTTCAAAATGCAAAATTCAAAGCCACATCATCATTTTTCAATCCTTTCTGACTGCATTTGTTATTTTTCATGCATTTACTAATTATTTTGAGCTATAAGACCCTAAAATTGAAAAGCATTTCAAATGAACTCTGAAAAGGTTGAAAGTTGGCATGGTATCATCATTTCATCCACATAGCATGTGCAAGAAAGTTCTAAGGGTTACAGCAAAAACTGGATGCACTTCGTGTACAAAACGAAAAATCTCTTTCAAAGTATCAGGATTTCATCCGGAAACTTGTCTGTTACAAAGGTATTTCATTTTTTAAAACTAATTTGAACTCCTGACTGTTTGTGTGTTCAAAATGCACCATTCAAAGCCACATCATCATTTTTTAATCCTTTCTGACTTCATTTGTTATTTTTCATGCATTTACTAATTATTTTGAGCTATAAGACCCTAAAATTGAAAAGCATTTCAAATGAACTCTGAAAAGGTTGAAAGTTGGCATGGTATCATCATTTCATCCACATAGCATGTGCAAGAAAGTTGAGAGGCTTACGGCAAAAACTGGATGCATTTCGTGTACAAAACGGACAATCTCTTTCAAAGTAT
>NW_025308334.1:0-695 GCF_018294505.1 Triticum aestivum
TTTTTTCCCGGGTTCCTGCCGGTATGCATGCAAGGCACATGAGGGTGATTATCATCACAAGTGTGTCCATTTCCAACAGCATGGAAATCAATAACATGCACCCATGCATATGATCATATCACATGAAATAACAAGTTTCTCCAAAGTGAGGTGATGTTATGAACGTGTCATCGAACACACAAAAATATTATGCCGGGGTTCAGAATGCTTGCCTTCAATGTGTGGAAAGGCAGGGTGCACTGCAAAACTTGAAACATTTCTCCTCTCTTCAAAAATCCTATTTTAGCAATATAAAAGAATTAACACACAAAATAAAAACAGCACCAAAAGTTGTTCTGAAATTTTTTCAAATAAATCTTAAAATAAACTAGGTGAAATTTGAGAGAGGTAGGAAAAAGAATCATTTCATTTGGATTTGTATTTAAAAAGTTATAGCCAGTCAAAGTTCTGGTCAAAATCTATTATTTAAATAAAACAGAAAAGAAAACGTTTCAGAGGGGAATACGCTTTCGGTGCAGAGGAGGCGTACTTGAGGCTTTACGCCTCCACTTAACCACGTGGACCAGCGTTGGGTCTCTGACGGTGGGCCCGCCTGGCCCACTGGTCAGGTTTGACCAGTCGCCTGCGTCGTCTCCCTCCTCTGCCCGGGTGGAGCGGGGCTCCGGCGATCATCGCCGGCGAACGGTGGCTCTGTT
>NW_025308335.1:0-695 GCF_018294505.1 Triticum aestivum
AGTGTCTCAAAACTCTTCTTAGCTCAAACTGACAGGATGGGCACGAAATTTTTTTGACCAATATTTTTTTTTTTTTTTTACTGCCCGGACCCAAAAACTGGAAACGGGTCAAAAAAAACTTCCTATAATGGCACCTGTCTCAAAATACTCAGAAACACCTAAAAATAGGATAGCCAGAAAATTTTTCGAAAAATGCGTTTTCGACAAATTTTGGGCCTAAACGGAGCGTGGCTACCCGACTCCGGCAAGGAAACACGAATCGGAATCTAGATGGATCCCGAAAACAAACCTAAAAGCAAAGAACTCGGATTGGTGGTGGATATATGGTGGTGGTATATGGCAGCGGTGGTGGTAGCGGTGGTAGTATATGGATATGGATCGGTGGTGGTATATGGACACGGATTGGTGGTGGTATATGGATACGGATTCGGTGCGGTGGTGGTAGATGGCAGGGGCGATGATGATGGTGCGGCGGCGGCGTGACAACTTATGACCAGAACTCGAAACTCTAAAAGACTAGACTCTAAGACCAGCAACTAGACACGACGATGCAACCGCAAATTCAACAAAGCAAAACCCTAAAAAGATTATGCAAAGGCTCAGATTGGTTCGGATATGATGAACTAACCCTAATTTTTTTTGTGGCTTTTTCGTGGACTGTAGGTATGAAGAACAGACTCGATCTAAACTACGAA
>NW_025308336.1:0-695 GCF_018294505.1 Triticum aestivum
AGGGTTTGTTAATCATGGTAATAACACCGGGACCCCAAAACAGTGAGTAATAGTTCATGAAACGGGCCAGAATCAGCTAGAACTGCCAGTGTTGATGACCGGCACGTAATAGCATCCCAGGGTTTGTTAATCGCGGTAATCACTCTGGGACCCCAAAAGAGTGAGCAATAGTCCATGAAACGAGCAAGAATCGGCCAAAACTGCCAGTGTTGATGACCGACACGTAAACGCATCCCAGGGTTTCTTAATCGTGGAAAACACTCTCGGACCCCAAAACAGTGAGTAATAGTCCATGAAACGGGCAAGAATCGGCCAAAACTACCAGTGTTGATGACCGACATGTAATAGCGTCCCAGGGTTTGTTAATCATGGAAATCACTCTGGGACCCCAAAACAGTGAGTAATAGTCCATGAAACGGGCCAGAATTGGCCAAAACTGTCAGTGTTGATGATCGACACGTAGACGCATTCCATGGTTTGTTAATCGTGGTAATCACTTCGGGACCCCAAAACAGTTAGTAATAGTCCATGAAACGGGCCAAAATCAGCCAAAACTGCGAGTGTTGATGACCAACACGTAAACGCATCCTAGGGTTTGTTAATCATGGTAATAACACCGGGACCCCAAAACAGTGAGTAATAGTTCATGAAACGGGCCAGAATCAGCTAGAACTGCCAGTGTTGATGACCGGCAC
>NW_025308337.1:0-695 GCF_018294505.1 Triticum aestivum
CATTTTATGAACTCTGGCAAATGGATAAACAAAACTGCATTCCTTAATGGATTTATTAAAGAAGAGTTGTATATGATGCAACCAGAAGGTTTTGTCAATCCTAAAGGTGCTAACAAAATATGCAAGCTCCAGCGATCCATCTATGGACTGGTGCAAGTATCTCGGAGATGGAATATACGCTTTGATAAGTTGATCAAAGGATATAGTTTTATACAGACTTGCGGTGAAGCCTGTATTTACAAGAAAGTGAGTGGAAGCACTACGGCATTTCCGATAAGTATATGTGAATGACATATTGTTGATCGGAAATAATGTAGAATTATTCTGCAAAGCATAAAGGAGTGTTTGAAAGGAGTTTTTCAAAGAAAGACCTCGGTGGAGTTGCTTACATATTGAGCATCAAGATCTATAGAGATAGATCAAGACGCTTGATAAGTTTTTACATACCTTAACAAGATTTTGAAGTAGTTCAAAATGGAACAGTCAAAGAAAGAGTTCCTTGCCTGTGTTACAAGGTGTGAAATTGAGTAAGACTCAAAGCCCGACCACGGCAGAAGATAGAAAAAGAATGCAAGTCATTCCCTATGCCTCGGCCATAGGTTCTATAAAGTATGCCATGCTGTGTACCAGATCTATTGTATACCCTACACTGATTTTGGCAAGGGAGTACAATAGTGATCTAGGAGTAGATCACT
>NW_025308338.1:0-695 GCF_018294505.1 Triticum aestivum
CGAAGGGAAGGGTGGGAGTCCAGGCCAACCTGGGTCATGCAGTGGAACATCAGCCATATAGCACCACTCGGACACCGACGTGTCGTCCTCTCGAGGGGTCCCGGTGGGATAGCCGGTGCCGACTATTATGCACACCTCGGGGGCTACCACCTCATGCAGTTTCCCGTCTCGGGAACATGGCATCACACAGAAATATCTCCTCCATAGCACAAATTGAGCCTCAGACCCGAGGTACATTTGGAAGAGGGCGACAAACCCAGCGATGTGCAGGATTGAGTTGGGGGTGAGGTGGTGGTGTTGAATTCCATAGAACTCAAGCAAACCACAAAGGAAAGGATGGATTTGAAATCCTAGGCCGCAGAGAATAAAGAGAACAAGGCATACCCTCTCATCCCCATGACAGATGGGATGGCTGTCAGCATGTGTCTGCCCATCTATGGATATTAGGCCCGGACGGGTTGAAACTAAATCTGGATCCGGTAGATATCCTTGAGTGGAGAGCCAATTCAGTTGGATGCGCGTGACGGAGCAGCTTCCCCAATCACCCATGAAGGTACCATAGGGGCGCTTAGAAGAACCTGCGTCACTCGCCATTGCTGAAACTCCTCAAGCTTGAATTTGGAAGGGGGAAATGGAATTGAGCGATGAAAGGGGGAAGTCCAAGGTGAGCTTGGTCATGGCTTTGGGCCAGGTAC
>NW_025308339.1:0-695 GCF_018294505.1 Triticum aestivum
ATCCTCTTTGTAATTTATGCTAATTTTTTACCAACCATTTAACTGATGAAATGTTAGTGCATGTTAATAAAATTATATCGTTGGATTCGTATTTCAACATAATTTTTGATGACATGCATGAATATTTTGTTAGTTAAACTTATGGTCAAACTTTGGCACAGATTACAATGGACACATGTAGTCGTACGTATCAAACCTAAACGTGTTCCCACTATGCAGGTTTTAGTACTAGTGCTGGTACTAGGTTATAAAAAGGGGAAATACCAAGCCGAAAATTACTCTACCTTCCTCCTCATAATTAAGTCTTTCTTGTTTGTCCGTCCTTGCCATGGCCGGTGTGCGGAGCTCTAGGTCGAGTACTACTCGTAAAAAGGCAGCGGCGACCAAGGCCGCAGAAAAAAAGAGGGCTCGCCACCTTGTAGAGACCTCAAAAGATCTCTCACGGGCAGGCGAGGGCTCCCAGGAGCATTCTAGCCATGGAGGCGAAGATGCCGAGCTGGTGGCGCCGGAGTCGTTATCCCTCGATGACATGCTCGATCGGCTCAATAAGCAGAAGGAGCTCATCGACGGCTTGGTCGAGCTGCTGTAGGAGAGCCTCGATGACATGCCCGCTGAGCTCAATGAGCAGGGGGAGTTGACCGTTGGCTTGGTGATGCTCCTGAAGAAGAGCATTGCCTCAGATAAGAAGGCGACCG
>NW_025308340.1:0-695 GCF_018294505.1 Triticum aestivum
TTGTTTTGTCTATGTATTCACACATGTATCAAGTTTCCAGTTAATACAATTCTACCATGAATAATAAACATTTATCATGATATAAGGAAATATAAAATAAAAACTTTATTATTACCTCTTGGGCATATTTCCTTCATAATTTACTGAGAAAGTGGAGCAGGTGAGTCAAACACTATATTTCATTTTGGAATATCTTATGACTGAACGCTGTGCTGACATATGTGTCGCTTATCAAATTTAGTCAGAGATAGATATTTTCAGCTGGAAAATAGTTTAAAGCTTGCTACTTTTAGATTGCAATGGTCTTCGCACTGATTCATACAAGTACCCCATAATGGTTAGCGAAAAAGCATGGATATTTTATTTTATTCACATGTGTCATGATGCTAATGAATGCACTGATGTATGATGTACATGCAGAGATTTATGAAGCCCATGTTGCATCGCAACCTATGGATTCAGAATATGATGTCCAATAAATTATCGGTACTATTGATTGCAAGAAAACAGACACCCCGAGCTCCCAAAAGTCTCCCGACACCCCGAGCTCCACAAAAAGGCGGAGAGCACGTGGACGCTCGAGGAAGGTTGTCGATGAAGTGGAAGCTACAAAAACGAAAACTCTTGCAGAGCTCAAAGTGAAATTTGATATCAAGACCATTGCTAAACAAGTGTCTTCGATATCAGGACGAGCA
>NW_025308341.1:0-695 GCF_018294505.1 Triticum aestivum
ACAAGGATATTGTTTTTTCATCGTGATAATAAGAGCATGCACTTGTTTCAAAAAAATTGGAGAACTGGGAATTCGAATGACAGGTGCTTATGCTACCCATCAAATAAAAATCAGGTGCCTGAAAATTCATTTTGAAACAAATGATTCAGCTTTATATCCACGTCGACCCTCGGCATGATGGTTGGAAGCAAATGCCAAGTTCGTACCAAAAGATTGCTAACAGCAATACCAACTTGCGGATGACAAGGTAGTACAAGTACCAATACCAAACTAACTTATAATCTTTTTACTCCTGGCCCTAGTGTTCATCTGGTAGAAAATCTTGCAGAGGACCACCTCCCGCTCCTTCTCTTGCTCCAGGTCCCCGAGGTGGTACTGGTGCATCACCCAGTTGGTCCTCTGCTGGTACTAGAGGAAAATTTGGGGAGTTCCCGGTTACGGTGGGAGGTCAGGGGCTGAGCGATGCACATTTCTCTTGTACCCGTACGCGCATGTGTGCGAGGCGTTGGCTCTAATTGAACCCGAGCGAGGCGTTGGGATCTAACTGAACCTGAGCGATTGCACTGTAGGCTACACGTTACTGAACCCGAGCGATCGATCGATGGCTGTTAACTGAACCCGATCGAGCGATTCCTTCGCTGCTGCTGCTAACTGAAGCCGATTGATTGGATGAACAGTGAGCGTTGCGCGGGGGG
>NW_025308342.1:0-695 GCF_018294505.1 Triticum aestivum
CAAAATTATTTGAACTAGCTTATAGAGCGAGTTCAACTCTAGTGTAAAATTATTTCTACAAGCTTATAGAGCTAGTTCAACTCTTGTGTAAAATTATTTGTACAAGCTTATAGAGCTATTTCAGCTCTAGTGTAAAATTATTTCTAGTAAGTTACTGAGCTAGTTCAACTCTAGTGTAAAATTATTTGTACTAGGCTATAGAGCTAGTTCAACTCGAGTGCAAAATTCATTTAACTCGCTTATAGAGCTAGTTCAACTCTAGTGAAAAAATATATGTACTAGGCTATAGAGCTAGTTCAACTCTAGTGTAAAATTATTTGAAGTAGCTTATAAAGCTAGTTCAACTCTAGTGTAAAATTATTTGTACTAGACTATAGAGCTAGTTCAACTCGTGTAAAATTATTTGAACTAGCTTATAGAGGTAGTTCAACTCTAATGTTAATTTTTTTGTACTAGGCTATAGAGCTATTTCAGCTCTAGTGTAAAATTATTTGTACAACCTTATAGAGCTAGTTCAACTCTAGTGTAAAATTATTTGTACTAGGCTATAGAGCTAGTTCAACTCTAGTGTAAAAATATCGAACTAGCTTATAGATCTTGTTCATTTCTAGCGTAAAACAATTTGTACTAGGCTATGGAGCTAGTTCAACTCTAGTGTAAAATTATTCGAACTAGCTTATAGAGATAGTTCAACT
>NW_025308343.1:0-695 GCF_018294505.1 Triticum aestivum
CTCCTCCTACCAGGTGCTCTCTCCTCACCGCGTCGTCGTCACGGCAGGCGCCGAGCAGATCTGGGGCTTAATCTGCTGCAGATCTGGGGTGACGGGTCTTAATCTGCTGCAGACGGGGGAGACAGGGCGGGCGCCATGACGAAGCACTCCCCGGAGGCACTGGTGCTTATTTCCCGTGGAAGCTTTCAGGGTCGGGTTCCCGGCGAGCGGCGTCATCAGCTCTGGCACTAACCTCGACTGCCCAGGTTCTTGTTCCTCCCTGCTAAAAGACAGACTTCACTAGAGTATCACCTGTGCATCTTTCACCTTTTTTCTCTCATCCTCGTAGTCCTAGATGAGCATGACAGAAGAAAATGACTGAGATTGCTACCAAGACAAGGCTGATGTCACTTGAACTGTTGGAGGTTAGTTTAAATCGTGGAGGTTGCTATATTTGATTTTCTTTGTTTAGATCGTATCTGCTGATTCTTTTACCTGCAGGGATTGTTAGACGTGCGCCCGTGCTCATGTGCCTCCATGTGTGGCTCTCTAATCAGATCTACGAGCTGCCTCTCTATGCAGCAGGAGCCAAACTATGTGCCACCGTATGCATAGTCAGATCTCTAATTAGATGATCTGCCTCCACTATTGTACGCATGTTAAGCTTGGTCATTTAATTGCATCTGGTAAGTGGTTGACCATCTAATGATTGATTT
>NW_025308344.1:0-695 GCF_018294505.1 Triticum aestivum
CCACCGCGCCGCCTCTCGCCCGCCCTCAACGCCGCCGGCCGGCCTCGCTGCCGCGCGCGCACGCGCGCGCCTCTCTACAAAGAGCGAGATCGTGGAGAGAGAGAGAGAATTTTTTCTTTTTTTTTCTTTTTTTTTGTTCTTTTTAATTTTAACTAGTTAATTAGTTTAACAAAAACGGTAAAATAACTTAAAACTTGATAATTAACAAAAAAAACCGTAAAATTTGATAATTAACAAAAAAACGTATATACGGAGAGGGGGCGGCGAGGGGGGCGGCGATGCGCGCGGTGTTTTTTTAGGGATCGAGAGGGGGCGGCGAGGGTTATACATGTGTGTTGTCCTCGCCTCCCTCTCCGTGACGCCGTCGTCTGCCGCCCCGTCTCGCGCTCTACCGCGACACCCTCTCCCACCCCTTCCTCGCCCCCTCCTTTTGCCACCGCCCTTTCGCCACCGCCACCGCCACCGCCCCCCTTCTTCACTTAATTAATTTGTTTTTACTACATGTTTTCAGGACTGACATAATGGCGGACGATAGAGCTGACCCGATTATGGACAACTATGATCCGGACGGTGAAGCACATATGTTCGGCATCATAAACGGCGATATTCTATATGTGCCGACCGGACAAGAAGAAGATGATATCTCTTCTTATCTGAACCTTGACGGTGAAGATGAAGGGCGCCGTCAGCAAGAT
>NW_025308345.1:0-695 GCF_018294505.1 Triticum aestivum
GATGCATATCGATGCATGACATGTCAAGAAGCGATGCTAGGCGTGCCCTAACGTGGTATGAGGTGGTACTGGTTAAGGGGGGAATCATCCGGGAAAGTATTCCCGGTGTTTCGTGTTTTCGGGCAGAGGAGCCGGAGGGGGAAAGTTGCGGGTTCGATAGGTTAGGGGTGTGTGGCGGACGAACGGACTGCGTATCCGGATTCGTCTCGTCGTTCTGAGCAACTTTCATGTTGAAAATATTTTAATCCGAGTTACGGATTAAAAGATATGATTTTTTAAAGATTTTATTAATTTCTGGAATTTAATCAATTAATTATTTAATTCGAAAAATGGAATTATGACGTCAGCATGATGCCATGCTGACGTCAGCAGTCAACAGGGTTGACTAGGTCAACCCTGACATGTGGGTCCCGTTCGTCATACTCTGTTAACTAATTATCTTAGTTAAGTTTAATTAACAGTAGTTAATTAGGTTAATTAGTCATTAGGTTTAATTAACCAGGATTAATTAAATTAATTATTTACTTAATTAATTAATTAATTTTATTCATTATTATTTTTATTAATTATATTTATCTAAATTCCTTTTTCCTTTTCTTTTATTTTAAAAAAACGTCCTGGGGGGTGGGGCCCCCATGTCATAGGCAGGGGGGGTGGACCGGTCAGCCCAGCTGACCGAGTCAATCAGGGCGGCG
>NW_025308346.1:0-695 GCF_018294505.1 Triticum aestivum
TCGTCTATTACAAAGGGATTTCATTTTTTAAACCTTATTTGAACTCCTGACTTTTTGTGTGTTCAAAATGCACCATTCAAAGCCACATCATCATTTTTCAATCCTTTCTGACTTCATTTGTTATTTTTCATGCATTTACTAATTATTTTGAGCTATAAGACCCTAAAATTGAAAAGCATTTCAAATGAACTCTGAAAAGGTTGAAAGTTGGCATGATATCATCATTTCATCCACATAGCATGTGCAAGAAAGTTGAGAGGGTTACGGCAAAAACTGGATGCACTTCGTGTACAAAACGGACAATCTATTTCAAAGTATCAGGATTTCATCCGGAAACTCGTCTGTTACAAAGGGATTTCATTTTTTATACCTTATTTGAACTCCTAACTTTTTGTGTGTTCAAAATGCACCATTCAAAGCCACATCATCATTTTTCAATCCTTTCTGACTTCATTTGTTATTTTTCATGCATTTACTAATTATTTTGAGCTATAAGACCGTAAAATTGAAAAGCATTTCAAATGAACTCTGAAAAGGTTGAAAGTTGGCATGATATCATCATTTCATCCACATAGCATGTGCAAGAAAGTTGAGAGGGTTACGGCAAAAACTGGATGCACTTCGTGTACAAAACGGACAATCTCTTTCAAAGTATCAGGATTTCATCCGGAAACTCGTCTGTTACAAAGGGATTT
>NW_025308347.1:0-695 GCF_018294505.1 Triticum aestivum
CGCCCTCGCCCCGAGCCCCGCAGCCCCGTCGCCGGAGCCTCGCCGGAGCCCGTCCCCGAGGTAGCCGCACCTCGCCGTTGCCGGTTTTCTTTAAAAAAACCGTTCGTTTAAAAAAAACCCTAGATCGGTTTTTTTCGGTTTTATTATTTTGCGAGCGTTCACCGAACCGTTCGTTTTAACGAACGCGTTCGTCGGTTTTTCTCTGTTAACGAACGTCTGTTATTTAACCGTTCGTCCGTTTTTCTTTTTCGTCGGATTTTTCTCGTTATTTTCTCAGATTCGATTTCTGATCGAATCTTCGATTCTGTTTAACTTCTCGCTCGTTTATCGGAATCAGGCGATTCAAGCGCCTAGAGTTTCGTCTCGAAATTCTCTTTCCGTTTAACCTACTCAAACAAGTTTCTCGCTCGTTTAGATCCAGATTAGCAAACGAAGTTTCTTTCTTTTGCCGTTTGACTTTCGTTGCTTCTTTCGAGTTGATTCTTTTTGCAAACCGGAGTTCTTAAGTTGAACTTTCTGGTTGGATCTTTCTTTCGAGTTTTACCTGTGCATTAGATGAGTACTGATTGTATGCTTGTTTGTTTGCGATAGAGTACCCGGAGTGTGCCGCTTGTTACTTCGACTCGCTAGGTTTTGCGGATCATCAGCAAGGCAAGTAACACTTTGATCATATCCCGTTCATACCCAGTTTTACT
>NW_025308348.1:0-695 GCF_018294505.1 Triticum aestivum
AAAAACTAAATACAACAAAAAAAATTCATAAAGAACTTTTTTTGATAGAAACTTTAATAGCAAAAAGAATTATCATAAAGTAAAATAAATAAGTAATTAGAACAAAATAAAATAAAATAAATAAGTTTTTGTTGTAAGTAGAAACAAAACAAAGTAAATAAAGCAAAAAAGAAAACAAAAAAACTAAATACAGCAAAAAAAAATTGTTGGGGCGCTGCCCGCTTGGCCTTCCAACCCTCAGGTTTGCAAATACAGGCCCAGAAGGGGCTAGGAGGCTAAACGGGCAGCGCGCCAAAGTTAGGCCCAGAAGCCTGCTATAGAGAGGAGTTCGAAACAGCAGCCGCGCCGCGGCTTTTAAACTGGTGCGGGCGCCCCTCGGCTAGCGAGGTGGGACTAAACTTTTGGCCGCGATGTGGGCAGCAAGAGGCCTTTGGTCCCGGTTCGTGGCACCAACCGGGACCAAAGGCCGCCGCTTCCCGCCCTTTGCGCCGCAAAAAAAAATTGTTGGGGCGCTGTCCGCTGGGCCCTCCAACCCCCGGGTTTGCAAATACAGGCCCAGAAGGGCTAGAGGGCTCAACGGGCAGCGCGCCAAAGTTAGGCCCAGAAGCCTGCTATAGAGAGGAGTTCGAGATAGCAGCCGCAGCGGGGCTTATAAACCACCCCGAGCCCTTCTCAACTAGCGAGGTGGGACTAAA
>NW_025308349.1:0-695 GCF_018294505.1 Triticum aestivum
TTTTTGGGCCCTAAAGCGATTTCCATAGTTGTTGAACCCCAAGGTGCGCTTACGTGTTGGTCATCAACACTCACAGATTTGGCCGATTCTGGCCTGTTTCGTGGACTATTACTCACTGTTTTGGGGTCCCGGAGTGATTTCCATGATTAACGAACCCTGGTGTGCTTTTATGTTTTGTTTATCAACACTAGCGGTTTTGGCCGATTCTGACCCGTTTCGTGGACTATTACTCACCATTTTTGGGCCCCAAACGAATTTCCATAGTTGTTGAACCCCAAGGCGCGCTTACGTGTCGGTTATCAACACTCACAGATTTGGCCAATTTTGGCCCATTTCGTGGACTATTACTCACTGTTTTGGGGTCCCGGAGAGGTTTCCACGATTAACGAACCCTGGGGTGCGTTTACGATTTGGTCATCAACACTCGCCGTTTTGGTCGATTCTAACCCGTTTCATGGACCATTACTCACCATTTTGGGGCCCCAAACAGGCTTCATAGTGGTTGAATCCCAAGGTGCGCTTACGTCTCAGTTATCAACACTCACAGTTTTTGCCGATTCTGGCACGTTTCGTGGACTATTACTCACTGTTTTGGGGTCCCGGAGTGATTTCCACGATTAACGAACCCTGGGGTGCGTTTCGTTTCGGTCATCAACACTCACGGTTTTGGCCGATTCTGACCCGTTTCGTGGACT
>NW_025308350.1:0-695 GCF_018294505.1 Triticum aestivum
CATCTGTTACAAAGGCATTTCACTTTTTAAACTTATTACAACTCCAGACTTTTTGCGCATTCAGTATGCACCATTCAAAGCCACGTCATCAGCTTTCAACCCTTTCTTCCTTCATTTGCATTTTCTCATGCATTTACTGATTTGTTTTGAGCTAAATGACCCTGAAATTGAAAAGCACTACAAATGAACACTGAAAAGTTTGAAACTTGGCATGGTATCATCATTTCACCCACATAGCATGTGCCAAAAAGTAGAGTGGGTTATGGCAAAAACTGGATGCACTTCGTGTACAAAATGAACAGTCTCTATCGAAGTATCAGGGTCTCGGACGAAAACTCATCTGTTACAAAGGCATTTCATTTTTTAAAACTTATTACAACTCCAGACTTTTTGTGTATTCAGTATGCACCATTCAAAGCCATGTCATCATCTTTCAACCCTTTCTTCCTTCATTTGCAATTTTTCATGCATTTACTGATTTGTTTTGAGCTAAATGACCCTGAAATTGAAAAGCACTACAGATGAACTCTGAAAAGGTTGAAACTTGGCATGGTATCATCATTTCCCTCACATAGCATGTGCAAAAAAGTAGAGAGGGTTACGGGGAAAACTAGATGCACTTCGTGTACAAAATGGACAATCTCTTTCGAAGTATCAGGGTTTCGGACGAAAACTCATCTGTTACAAAGGCATTT
>NW_025308351.1:0-695 GCF_018294505.1 Triticum aestivum
TGTGTTCAAAATGCACCATTCAAAGCCACATCATCAATTTTCAACCCTTTCTGACTTCATTTGTTATTTTTCATGCATTTACTGATTTTTTTGAGCTATAAGACCCTGAAATTGAAAAGCCTACAAATGAACTCTGAAAAGGTAGAAAGTTTGCATGGTGTCATCATTTCACCCACATAGCATGTGCAAGAAAGTAGAGAGGCTTAAGGCAAAAACTGGATGCACTTCGTGTACAAAACAGATAATCTCATTCGAAGTATCAGGGTTTCATACGGAAACTCGTCTGTTACAAAGGGATTTCATTTTCTTGAACTTATTTGAACTCCATAGTTTTTCTATGTTCAAAATTAACCATTCAAAGGCACATCATCAATTTTCAACCCTTTCTGTCTTCATTTGTTATTTTTCATGCATTTACTGATTTTTTTGAGCTATAAGACCCTCAAATTGAGAAGCACTACAAATGAACTCTGAAAAGGTAGAAAGTTTGCATGGTGTCATCATTTCACCCACATAGCATGTGCAAGAAAGTAGAGAGGCTTAAGGCAAAAACTGGATGCACTTCGTGTACAAAACAGATAATCTCATTCGAAGTATCAGGGTTTCATACGGAAACTCGTCTGTTACAAAGGGATTTCATTTTCTTGAACTTATTTGAACTCCATAGTTTTTCTATGTTCAAAATGAACCATTCA
>NW_025308352.1:0-695 GCF_018294505.1 Triticum aestivum
CCCCCCTTACTCCCCTCTTAAATCTCGGGACGAGATTTCTTGTAGTGGAGGAGAATTGTGACGCCCGGATAATCAAGCTACAGTAAACCTTTGCTAATGATGCCACGTCACCTTGATTGCTGATGCTAATCTTGCGTTAGTTCGAAACCGATTCTAATTCAAATTCAAAATCAGGCAAACATCAAAAGTTTTCAAATATTAAAAACCAAAATGTCCAGGTTGTGTCAGTTATTGCACAGATGACTATGATGAATAATCCACATTTTTATATAATGTATAAATGCACTAAAATGATTTAAACGGTAGCAAAAACAATTTTTAAATGCCTTTGGTATTTTATAAAACATAAAACTAATTTATTTTGGGTTAAAACCTTTTGTGGCTGAGGGTTATTTTGAAACGTTATTTTAGGAGTTGTTGTCATATTTTACTAAGTAAAATAATGTGGGTCTAAAATTTAAAACAGAAAAGGTAAAATAAATAAGAAAATAAATAAAAAGAAAACAGAAAACAAAACTAACAAAAAAAAGGAAAAGAGCAACCCCCCCCACTGGGCCTCGGCCCAGCAGGCCATCGGGCCCCCAGGCCGGCCCACTCGCTCCCTGCATAACCCCCCGCTCCCCACTCGGCCGAACCCTAGCACCACTCCCCCCCCCCGTCGCCCCACGTTCCCCCACTCCCCACTCCCCCTTCCC
>NW_025308353.1:0-695 GCF_018294505.1 Triticum aestivum
GCGCTTCTTCTCGGTGCCGCCCCGATCCCCTGGCCTTATCCCCCTCTCTCTCCCGTGCTGCTCCCTCTCTCTCTCTCACGGCCGAACACCACCGTCGCCGCCGTTCGCCATAGCAGCCATCTCCGGCCACCCCTCGCTCCCCCGACTAGCTCAGGAGCTCCGCCTCAACTCCCTCTTCCTCCCCACCGCTCCACGGGTCTCCGGAAGCCCTGCATCGCCGCCTACGTCGTCGTTCCCCTCTTCGGGCTCCGACCATCGTCGCCGTCGAATTCGTCGTCTCCAGCGCGTCCCCGAGCCCGCTAACCATCCCTGCAGCTCCGCGGTGAGCCCCCGGATCGTTTCCCCCTTCTCCCCTGGTCTCTCCCGACCTCTAGGCCCTAGCCCCACCTTGGCCGAGAGCTCCACGCCGCCGGCGATGTCGCCGTCGTGGCCACGGTCACCGTAGCACCCAACCGAGCACACTATCGTGCTCTACACCTCACTAGGATCACGCAGCACACACTAACGCCTCCCCAAACCCTCTGCAACATCGATCCCGACCGCACCCGAACTCCGGCCGCCGCAGCCGAGCTCGCCGCCGTCAACTCCGGCCACCCCGAGCCCAACCACCACCACCAATAGTCGCGGCTCAACCTCAGCAACACGTAGATGCCTTCCGCCGTCCATTTGGTTGCCGGAATGGCAAAAAGCACTTT
>NW_025308354.1:0-694 GCF_018294505.1 Triticum aestivum
CTTAAATCTCGGGACGAGATTTCTTGTAGTGGAGGAGAATTGTGACGCCCGGATAATTAGGCTATAGTAATCACGTGTTAATGATGCCAAGCCATCAAAGTTACTGTCGTTAATCTCGCGTTAGTTCAGAACCGATCCAAATTCAAATTTGAAAGAAAGGCAAACAACAAAACTTTTGAAACATTAAAACCAAAATGTTCGGTTTGTGGCAAATAATCCTTACTAAATATTTGTGAAGGAACCACACTTTTATTATGTGTTTTAATGCACTAAAATGATTTAAATATTAGCAAACCTGATTATTTAAATGCCTTTACAGATTGATAAAATATCAAACCAAATTAATTGGGGTCTAGACTTTTGTGGCGGTGGACTAAATCGAAATGTTCAAATTAGATGCAAAGTATATATTTTTACAGAACCTAAAATAATAGGAAACAAAAATAAAACAGAAAAGAAAAGAGGAAAATAAAGAAAACAAAAAAAACAAAATCAAAAACAAAGGGGACACCCCCCGGCCAACTGGGCCAACTGGCCCAACTAGCCACCCACGCGACCCAGCCGGCCCAACCCGGTGGTATAACCCCCCACGCACCTGAAACCCTAGCCCGATCCCTTCCCCACTTCCCCCCTCTCGGTCCACTCCCCCCCACGACCTCCTCTGCCCTCGATCTGGATCGAGGAAAGTAGAGGC
>NW_025308355.1:0-694 GCF_018294505.1 Triticum aestivum
GATAGATTCCCCTCTCCGGAGCCCCGAACGGACTCCAGATCAGCCCTCCCAAGAGAGTTTAGGGCTTGGCGGTGGCTCTGTATCATAAAACGTGATGAATCCTTCTCTCCTATTTTTTCTCCCCGAACGTGAATATATGGAGTTCGAGTTAAGGTCGGTGTAGCTTCAGGGGGCCCATGAGGCAGGGGGTGTGCCCTAGGGGGGGGGGGGCGCCCTCGACCCTCGTGGACAGGGTGTGGGCCCCCTGGTGCTGATTCTTTCGCCAGTATTTTTTATTAATTCCAACAAGTTGCTCCGTGGATTTTCGAGTCATTATAAGAACTTTTATTTCTGCACAAAAATAACACCAGGGCAGTTCTGCTGAAAACAACGTCAGTCGGAGTTAGTTCCATTCAAATCATGCAAGTTAGTGTCAAAACAAGGGCTAAAGTGTTTGGAAAAGTAGATACGACGGAGACGTATCAATCGCCAACTTAGATCATCCAGCTGGACGACGACGACAAGACCGACTTGTCAAACCCGGACGCCGGTGCAAAGGAGACGACCGGAGCCAACGTGGCCATGTGGGATGCCTCGCCTCGCCGAGTGGTCCACTCTCTCTCGCCAATGCTACCACGGGTCCTGCAGGTCCGAGTCCTTTGGCTCCGGCGGGCTATAAGCTGGTGGCCACAGTCCCCACGTCCAGGCCCACGCC
>NW_025308356.1:0-694 GCF_018294505.1 Triticum aestivum
AGCTCCGCCGCTGTCCCTCGCCGCAGCCCTGTCGCCATGGCCACGCCCAGCCAATCTTTTCTCCTTCATCATCCAAGTGCAGATATATTTTGCTTCAACCATGGTTCATTTTTGCTACGACCGGTGACAGGAATCGCTACAACCATTCATGTCGACAGTCACGGCGCCGACCACGATTTGATTCAACCTTCGTCGGGTTTTGCCGGGAGTAGCAAGACGTGGCACCGGTTGTAGCTTTTCCCGTTGTCGATTGCAGCAAAAAATCGCGTGCAGCTCCTTGCCGTCAACCCGTCGTAGCCTCGCCGTCATAACCATTGTTGGCTCTAGCTTGAAGCTTTTTTCATGGTCGGTTGAAGCTTTTTTCGTAGCTGCTTCCAGCTTTTCCATGAGGATTGAAGCTTTTCTGTCATGCCTGTTGAAGCTTTTTTCTCCATCGGTTGGAACTTATACTAGGCCGTTGAAGCTTTTTTGCATGTCCGTTTGCACCAATTCGTTGCCGTTGCCGTCGCAGGTCGCGGTCTTCCCCACATATGATGGATGTAGCAAAAATCCCGCCGGTAGTAGCAAAATCTTAGGACGGTTGCAACAAAAAAAAGGCACCGCGCTAGTAGGTCGCACACCCGCCATGATGAATGTAGCAAAATCCGGCGCCGGTAGTAGCAAAAAAAGACGACGGTTGCAGCTTCTATCTCAG
>NW_025308357.1:0-694 GCF_018294505.1 Triticum aestivum
AGCCAGTTCTCACACCAGGAGGTCCTGGGTTTGACTCCCAGGCTCCACAATTTTTTTTAGCATTTAAAAAGCTGTTTGATACTTATTTGTGTTTAAATATGTTCAAACTTGTTTAAATAATAACAGTAATATTTTTTTATAAGACAGTAGCATTTAAAAAGCTGTTTGATACTTATTTTTTTTATAAGACGATGCGCGGGGTGCGGGGGGTCGGCGGCGGCGGCCGGTGGACTGGGGGGGTGCTCGGCGGCGAGGGCCGGGGGACCGGATCTGGCGAGGTGGGATAGCGATTGAGATGGAGGGGGATCGAGATCGAGTGTCCATGAAATTTAAAAATATTCATGATAGTTCAAAAAGTACCCATGAAATACAATCGAGAAATGAAGGCTACGATTTAAATACAATCGATCTTAGCTAGCTATCTGTTCACAATCTTCTTGCCCTTCTTTTTCGCAAATGGAGTTCTTCTGTGGAACGGACGTCCTTTAGGTAGGGTGGTCCTACTTCTTCTTGTGGTGTATGCTGCTACTTCATCATCGTCGTCATGTTCGATCCTCGGGTCGCCGTACTTGTCGAAGTCTTGCTCATTGGCTACTCCATCCATTCCGATGATCTTCCTTTTGCCTCTCCTCACGACAACACGACTGGGCTTTGGCGGGTCGGTAATGAAGAAGCATTGGTCCACTTGGGAAGC
>NW_025308358.1:0-694 GCF_018294505.1 Triticum aestivum
TAAGACCCTAAAATTGAAAAGCATTTCAAATGAACTCTGAAAAGGTTGAAAGTTGGCATGATATCATCATTTCATCCACATAGCATGTGCAAGAAAGTTGAGAGGGTTACGGCAAAAACTGGATGCACTTCTTGTACAAAACGGACAATCTCTTTCAAAGTATCAGGATTTCATCCGGAACTCGTCTGTTACAAAGGGATTTCATTTTTTAAAACTTATTTGAACTCCTGACTTTGTGTGTGTTCAAAATGCACCATTCAAAGCCACATCATCATCTTTCAATCCTTTCTGACTTCATTTGTTATTTTTCATGCATTTACTAATTATTTTGAGCTATAAGACCCTAAAATTGAAAAGCATTTCAAATGAACTCTGAAAAGGTTGAAAGTTGGCATGATATCATCATTTCATCCACATAGCATGTGCAAGAAAGTTGAGAGGGTTATGGCATAAACTGGATGCACTTCGTGTATAAAACAGACAATATCTTTCAAAGTATCAGTATTTCATCCGGAAACTCGTCTGTTACAAAGGGATTTCATTTTTTTAAACTTATTTGAACTCCTGACTTTTTGTGTGTTCAAAATGCACCATTCAAAGCCACATCAACATTTTTCAATCCTTTCTGACTTCATTTGTTATTTTTCATGCATTTACTAATTATTTTGAGCTATAAGACCCTAAAATTGAAAAG
>NW_025308359.1:0-694 GCF_018294505.1 Triticum aestivum
AACTGCCAGTGTTGATGACCGACACGTAAACGCATCCCAGGGTTTTTAATCGTGGAAAACACTCTGGGACCCCAAAACAGTGAGTAATAGTCCATGAAACGGGCCAGAATCGGCCAAAACTGTCAGTGTTGGTCACCGACACGTAGACGCATCCTAGGGTTTGTTAATCGTGCTAATCACTCTGGGACCCCAAAACTGTGAGTAATAGTCCATGAAACGGGCCAGAATCGGCCAAACCTGCCAGTATTGATGACCGACATGTAAGCGCACCCTTGGGTTGATTAACTATGGAAATCGCTTCGGGACCCCAGAACGGTGAGTAATAATCCAAGAAATGGGCCAGAATCGGCCAAAACTGCGAGTGTTGATGACCAACACGTAAACGCATCACAGGGTTTGTTAATCGTGGAAATCACTCTGGGACCCCAAAATAGTGAGTAATAGTCCATGAAACGGGCCAGAATCGGCCAAAACTGTCAGTGTTGATGACCAACACGTAAACGCATCCTAGGGTTTGTTAATCATGGTAATAACACCGGGACCCCAAAACAGTGAGTAATAGTTCATGAAACGGGCCAGAATCAGCTAGAACTGCCAGTGTTGATGACCGGCACGTAATAGCATCCCAGGGTTTGTTAATCGTGGTAATCACTCTGGGACCCCAAAAGAGTGAGCAATAGTCCATGAAACGGGC
>NW_025308360.1:0-694 GCF_018294505.1 Triticum aestivum
GACCCAAAAACTGGAAACGGGTCAAAAAAAACTTCCTATAATGGCACCTGTCTCAAAACACTCAGAAACACCTAAAAATAGGATAGCCAGAAATTTTTTCGAAAAATGCGTTTTCGAAAAATTTTGGGCCTAAACGGAGCGTGGCTACCCGACTCTTTTTTTTTTCTTTTTTTTTTCCGAAACCTACTCCGGCAAGGAAACACGAATCGGAATCTAGATTGATCCCGAAAAATAACCTAATAAGCAAGGAACTCGGATTGGTGGTGGATATATGGTGGTGGTATATGGCAGCGGTGGTAGTATATGGATATGGATCGGTGGTGGTATATGGACACGGATTGGTGGTGGTATATGGATACGGATTCGGAGCGGTGGTGGTAGATGGCAGGGCGATGATGATGGTGCGGCGACGGCGTGACAACTTGTGAACAGAACTCGAAACTCTAAAAGACTAGACGCTAAGACCAGCAACTGAACACGACGATGCAACCGCAAATTCAACAAAGCAAATACAGAAAAGATTATGCAAGGCTCAGATTGGTTCGGATGGGATGAACTAACCCTAATTTTTTTTTTGGCTTTTTCGTGGACTATAGGTATGAAGAACAGACTCGATCTAAACTACGAAAAACTGTAAAATCTCACCGAGCAACCTGGAAATCTGATACCACTTGATAGAGGCAAAGGTGTCCCG
>NW_025308361.1:0-694 GCF_018294505.1 Triticum aestivum
GAGTGTCTCAAAACTCTTCTTAGCTCAAACTGACAGGATGGGCACGAAATTTTTTTCGACCAATTTTTTTTTTTGACTGCCCGGACCCAAAAACTGGAAACGGGTCAAAAAAAACTTCCTATAATGGCACCTGTCTCAAAACACTCAGAAACACCTAAAAATAGGATAGCCAGAAAATTTTTCAAAAAATGCGTTTTCGAAAAATTTTGGGCCTAAACGGAGCGTGGCTACCCGACTCTTTTTTTTTTCCGAAACCTACTCCGGCAAGGAAACACGAATCGGAATCTAGATGGATGTCGAAAACAAACCTAATATGCAAGGAACTCGGATTGGTGGTGGATATATGGTGGTGGTATATGGCAGCGGTGGTGGTAGTATATGGATATGGAGCGGTGGTGGTATATGGACACGGATTGGTGGTGGTATATGGATACGGATTCGGAGCGGTGGTGGTAGATGGCAGGGGCGATGATGATGGTGCGGCGGCGGCGTGACAACTTATGACCAGAACTCGAAACTCTAAAAGACTAGACTCTAAGACCAGCAACTAGACACGACGATGCAACCGCAAATTCAACAAAGCAAAACCCTAAAAAGATTATGCAAAGGCTCAGATTGGTTCGGATATGATGAACTAACCCTAAATTTTTTTTGTGGCTTTTTCGTGGACTGTAGGTATGAAGAACAGACTCGA
>NW_025308362.1:0-694 GCF_018294505.1 Triticum aestivum
AAAAAACATTGAAGTGCCCGTGTAACAGATGAGTTCTCGCCGAAACCCTGATATTCCGAAAGAGATTGTCCGGTTTGTACACGAGGTGCGTCCAGTTTTGTCCCTGACGCTCTCTACTCTTTTGCACATGCTATGCGGGCGAAATGATTACCATGCCAAGTTCCAATATTTGCAGAGTTCATTCTGTAGTGATTTTCAATTTCACCGTTATTTAGCTCCCTAAACAAATCGGTAAATGACTGGAAAACAGCAAATGATGTCAGAATGTGTTGGAAATTGATGATGTCGCTTTGAAAGCTGCATATTGAACGCAAAAATAGGATGGAGTTCAAATAAGTTTAAAAAACATTGAAGTGCCCGTGTAACAGATGAGTTCTCGTCCGAAACCCTGATACTCTGAAAGAGATTGTCCACTTTGTACACTAGGTGCGTCCAGTTTTCGCCGTGACCCTCTCTACTCTTTTGCACATGCTATGTGGGCGAAATGATGATACCATGCCAAGTTCCAACATTTTCAGATTCATTTTGTAGTGATTTTCGATTTCACCGTCATTTAGCTCTCTAAACAAGTCGGTAAATGACTGGAAAACAACAAATGATGTCAGAACGTGTTGGAAATTGATGACGTCGCTTTGAAAGATGCATACTGAACGCAAAAATAGGCTGGAGTTCAAATAAGTTTAAAAAACATTGA
>NW_025308363.1:0-694 GCF_018294505.1 Triticum aestivum
TCAATCCGATACATATGCATCCTCTAAGTCAGTCGCGTCAATCTTTTGTTATATTTTACAATGCATCTACCTAGATCTCGATGAAATGTTTCCTCAATCATTATGTTGTCTCCTTATCATATTAATAATTAATCAATGGCGTCTAATAGTTGGAATTTAGTTCATAGGAAGAAGATGCCTCCGCCAGCGGTTGGCCGCCACGATGGATTTGGAGCAGCTGGACATTCCTCAGCCGCGTGGGTTCGACACCGGGACGGAGAAGGAGATACGCTATTGCTTATGTCTCTACCGCCGCCTCGACCTGAATTTCCCGCCGGGATGGAGATGGTGTAGCAGTCGCTTGAGCCGAATGTCGGCTTCCTGTATTGAGAAGATGATAAGATCCAGACCCAGTCCGAGTCATGGTGAACATTTCGTAAATACGAGGTGAACATAACTCATAATGTTTTTTTTCCAAAAATTCTTTGAACAATTTTAAAAAATGTGGGAACATTTTTAAGAGTTATGAAATTAATAAATTACACAAACATTTTCATCATATGTTACATTCATTTTTATAAATTTGTGCAGAAAAACATTTATATGTTGTGAACATTTCTCCTATAAACCTCATACACCACCCGCTGTTCTAGGTTGTTCGTGGCACACATGCAATCTGACTCACACGATCTTCCTTGCGGGCCCGATTTTACGG
>NW_025308364.1:0-694 GCF_018294505.1 Triticum aestivum
GTAGGTCCTAGGTAGAATGTGTTATTATGTGCTATAATGTGTTAGAGTTGATGAGGAGGATGAGGAGTTGTGATTATGACTAGTGACCAACGTGTTATATATATATATGATGTCTCATTGACGAACATTGTTTGGTGGTGATGACTACTGTTAATGAATATGCTATTTAAACAGACTAGTTCATAATGAGTTGTTATTGTATAAAAGATATATCTGTTTAAACGTGTACAACGCCAAAACATTAAAAAGAAAACATAAATGTTAGCTGTAGCGCTGGCCTAAAAACGCGCTACTAGTAGTTGAACTTACCAGTAGCGCTGGTCTATAAACACCCTACTGCTAGAAAATAGTTGTAGCGTCGTAGCAGTAGCGCTGGTACCCGTGCTACTAGTAGCACAAAAACAAGCGCTATCGGTAAGCTTTTCTCTAGTAGTGCCACGCAAGGATGGATGCAGGGAGTAACACAGATGGGCACAGTATTGTTGAATAGATGGGCGGCGTGATGAGGTTATGCGGTCGTAAAGGTGTCTTGGTTATATGACACATGAGAGATGTGGAGAAGATGAAGAAGCTAAGGGCATCTCCAGCCGCGCCCCCAACAGGCCCCCCAGGCCACTTTTTCGGCACCGGTGCCGAAAAAACGGCCCAGTCGTGCCCCCAGGACGCCGAAAATCGCCGGTTCAGACCTTTTTTC
>NW_025308365.1:0-694 GCF_018294505.1 Triticum aestivum
GCACTCCTCCCCCTTGACGCGCAAGGCGGTGTTAACTTCACCCAGCTGCCCCTTAAGAGTAGCATTGGCCCCTGAAGAACGAAAGAAAGAGACAAATAAGTCGTCAGCAAAGAAGATCGCTGGGAAGATCCGGCCCGACTGCTCAGCAGTCGGCCTGAATCTCGGGGACTACAGCCCACGGGTGCGCCAGCGCGCCCCCGCGAAGAAGAGGGAAAAAACTTACTCCCGCTTTCCGTCAAGTCGGCAGTCCGCTTTCTCAACTCCTCAACATTGCGGTTCAAGGCAGTGGCGCGGAGGTTTTGATACTCCTGCAAACAAAGATTTCAGACAAAATAAGTACTTGGAACTCGCCAGAGGGAGTTCCGAGCCGCCCACTCAGCAGCCGACCCAGAACTCGGGGACTACACCCAGTGGGTGCGCTGGCGCGCCCCCATAGAGAAAAACAAGAATCAAAAAGAAGAAGGAAACGTACTCAGACGGCCGTCCGCGCTGCCAGATGCGCCCTGGTGCAAGTTTGAAGGGCGTCGCCTTCAGCGCGCAGCTTCGCCTGGACGTCCAGAAGCGCTTGATTCAGCGGCCCAGTGCCGCCTCCGTGCAACCACCCGATGGGCGCGGCGCTTGTTGCCTCGGCGTCTAAGGTTGCTGAGCTGGCGGCACCGGTCTCGCGAGGTCGCGGCGTCGAGGTCGCCCTCTC
>NW_025308366.1:0-694 GCF_018294505.1 Triticum aestivum
AGCGGGGTTTGATCGGTGGTAGGGGACAAAACTCGACGGCGGCGAAAATCGCCCCGGGAGAACTCGGCGAAACCCTAACTAGAGGGAAAACCCTTCCTTAGGCTGTTAGGTAGGTACATCCGGCACAGATTTTGGTGGTCACTATTTGTGCTGGCCCATCCGGCACAGATTCAGCTGGCCCAAACAGAAAAAGGCCATGCACAACCCAGTTGCCTAGTGTTGCACTAATAATGTTCCAAACAAAAAAAAGATAGTAAAAGAACTTACAATAGTTTTTTCCGAAGAATAATTAAATTTGCCATATAAACCCAATAATTGTTTTTGGATTTGCCGTGGTAAAAAAGAAACTTTTGATGGTTTAAATTTTTTCCATATGTGAAGATAAAAAAAATCATAGTATTGACTAGTTACGTAAAAAAACAAATTCGAAAAATTCCATGTTTTGGTAGAATAGTGCTTTGAAATTGACATGTGACCGTTAGAAAAATAATATGAAAGTTTCCATGTGTGTGACATGGAAATCTTATAGTTTCCAGGAGAGCGTTGATACGTGTCCAACGTATCTATAATTTTTGATTATTCCATGCTATTATATTATCTGTTTTGGATGTTAATGGGCTTATTTATACACTTTTATATTATTTTTGGGACTAACCTACTAACCCAAGGCCCAGTGCAAATTGCTATTTTTTTT
>NW_025308367.1:0-694 GCF_018294505.1 Triticum aestivum
CTATGCCCCGGATCCTACGCAAAATTTCGGCAGCACCTCCCCGCTGTTCTCCTGATACACGTCTCTGCAATAAACAGAGAGGATGTGTACCCGGAGAACAACAGGGGAGGCACTGACGAAATTTATGCGTCGGATCCGGAGCAAAGCATATGGGAAAACGAACCCAATCTAAACATACTCGGGCTGTCCATGGATAGCGTTGGACAATTCGAAAGAATCAAGGTTATAAATATGCAAATGCATGCATATTTATAACTATGACGCTTTCGAACGGGAGACACATATTGGTTACGCATACTGATGATTCAAGACACATATATATCTAGCTATCAAGTTTCATCGGAATAGATCAAATAATTAATGGGGGAGGAGGACATGTCATTTGTGCTCACCCACGAACGAAGGGGCAGAGCTCGTCAAACGCACGGCGAGGTCGTCGAACACCAAACCTCGCAGCGATGAAACAACTGCATATTTAAAACTACCCGATCAACACAATTATATATGATGTTTTTCATAAGAAAATCGAAAGATATATGACCTAACTAATAATTCACAAATATATGACCCCGTCGGCTTCTGGAAGGCCAAAGAACACCTTTTCGGGAGGTGTCGGCGGTCGGGGTGTCGTGTCGGTCTCGGGGTGCCGTGTCGGGGTCGGCGTCTCGGGGTCGGGGTGTCGGGTCGGGGTGCC
>NW_025308368.1:0-694 GCF_018294505.1 Triticum aestivum
TTCAGTAAATGCATGAAAAATAACAAATGAAGTCAGAAAGGGTTGAAAATTGATGATGTGGCTTTGAATGGTGAATTTTGAGCACAGAAAAAAACTATGGAGTTCAAATAAGTTCAAAAAAATGAAATCCCTTTGTAACAGACTAGTTTCCGTATGAAACCCTGATACTTCGAAAGAGACTGTCCGTTTTGTACACGAAGTGCATCTAGTTTTTGCCGTAACCCTCTCTACTTTCTTGCACATGCTATGTGGGTCAAATGATGATACCATGCCAACTTTCAACCTTTTCAGAGTTCATTCGAAATTATTTTCAATTTCAGGGTCTTATAGCTCAAAATAACCAGTAAATGCATGAAAAATTACAAATGAAGTCAGAAAGGGTTGAAAATTGATGATTTGGCTTTGAATGGTGCATTTTGAGCACAGAAAAACTATGGAGTTCAAATAAGTTTAAAAAAATGAAACCCCTTTGTAACAGACGAGTTTCCGTATGAAACCCTGATACTTCGAAAGAGACTGTCCGTTTTGTACACGAAGTGCATCCAGTTTTTGCCGTAACCCTCTCTACATTCTTGCACATGCTATGTGGGTCAAATGATGATACCATGCCAACTTTCAACCTTTTCAGAGTTCATTTGAAATGCTTTCCAATTTCAGGGTCTTATAGCTCAAAATATTCAGTAAATGCATGAAA
>NW_025308369.1:0-694 GCF_018294505.1 Triticum aestivum
TCTATCTTAGGGTAACGCGAGTCGAGGCGGACGTCGTCGCGGTAGCGACGAGGACGCCGAGACGAGCACGTGACACCACTACCACTCTGTCTATCTTAGGGTAACGCGAGTCGAGGCGGACGTCGTCGCGGTAGCGACGATGGACGCCGAGACGGGCACGTGATAGCACTGCTACCCTCTCTATCTAAGGGTAATGCGAGTCGAGGCGGACGTCGTCGCGGTAGCGACCACGGACGCCGAGACGAGCACGTGACACCAGGGCCACCCTGTCTATCTTAGGGTAACGCGAGTCGAGGCGGACGTCGTCGCGGTAGCGACGACGGACGCGGAGAAGAGCATGTGACACCAGGGCCACCCAGTCTATCTTAGGGTAACGCGAGTCGAGCCGGACGTCTTCGCAGTAGCGACGACGGACGCCGAGACGAGCACGTGACACCACTGCTACCCTCTCTATCTTAGGGTAATACGAGTCGAGGCGGACGTCGTCGCGGTAGCGACGACGTACGCCGAGACGAGCACGTGACACCAGGGCCACCCTGTCTATCTTAGGGTAACGCAAGTCTAGGCGGACGTCGTCACGGTAGCGACGACGGACACCGAGACGAGCACGTGACACCACTGCCACCCTGCCTATCTTAGGGTAACGCGAGTCGAGGCGGACGTCGTCGCGGTAGCGACGTCGGACGCCGAGACG
>NW_025308370.1:0-694 GCF_018294505.1 Triticum aestivum
GATGACTATGAGTATGATGATCGTATGACTTGTTATTAATAACGAGTAGAAGTTGTATGATGATGCATGATTAGTAGGACTTGTTATTATATATGATGATGTATGATGCGAGCATGAAGAGTTATTATATATCAGTGGGTGAAATGAACATAGCAGTAGCGTTGGTAAACCAAGCACGAAGATATAAGAGAGGACACTTCTTTCTATTAGCTAGCTAATAACAACCTAAATTAACCCCCAAAACCCCTAAACCAACCACTTTCAAAAAAAAAGACCTCAGCTGCAGCCAACTTCTGACGCGTGGATGCCTTTTGGTCCCGGTTTATGTCACCAACCGGGACCAAAGGCCCCCTGCCTGGGCTGCCCGCAGCGGCCACGTGGAGGCCCATCTGTCCCGGTTCGTGTAAGAACCGGGACTAAAGGGGGGAGGCATTAGTAACGACCTATTAGTCCCGGTTCAACAACCGGGACTAGAGGCCCTTACGAACCGGGACAAATGCCCTGTTTTTTACTAGTGGTTTGCAGGCAGCGGCGTGGGTGGCTGGTGCAGTCTGGGGGTGTGTCCTGCTCCCGGCTGCTGCGGCGTTTGGGCGCGGCCTAGATCTTTCGCGGCTGCGGCTCGGGTGACCTGGGCCCTTGTGGTGGCGGGGCTCTGGCTCGCCGCAAGTGGTGGCTTGCTTCCGTGGATGCCCCT
>NW_025308371.1:0-694 GCF_018294505.1 Triticum aestivum
ATGAAATGATGATACCATGCCAACTTACAACCTTTTCAGAGTTCATTTGAAATGCTTTTCAATTTTAGGGTCTTATAGCTCAAAATAATTAGTAAATGCATGAAAAATAACAAATGAAGTCAGAAAGGATTGAAAAATGATGATGTGGCTTTGAATGGTGCATTTTGAACACACAAAAAGTCAGGAGTTGAAATAAGTTTTAAAAAATGAAATCCCTTTGTAACAGACGAGTTTCCGTATGAAATCCTGATACTTTGAAAGAGATTGTCCGTTGTGTACACGAAGTTCATCCAGTTTTTGCCGTAACCCTCTCAACTTTCTGGCACATGCTATGTGGATGAAATGATGATACAATGCCAACTTTCAACCTTTTCAGAGTTCTATTGAAATTCTTTTCAATTTTAGGGTCTTATAGCTCAAAATAATTAGTAAATGCATGAAAAATAACAAATGAAGTCAGAAAGGATTGAAAAATGATGATGTGGCTTTGAATGGTGCATTTTGAACACACAAAAAGACAGGAGTTCAAATAAGTTTTAAAAAATGAAATCCCTTTGTAACAGACGAGTTTCCGGATGAAATCCTGATACTTTGAAAGAGATTGTCCGTTTTGTACACGAAGTGCATCCAGTTTTTGCCGTAACCCTCTCAACTTTCTTGCACATGCTATGTGGATGAAATGATGATACCATGC
>NW_025308372.1:0-694 GCF_018294505.1 Triticum aestivum
ACGTGTTGGAAATTGATGACGTCTCTTTGAATGATGCATACTGAACGCAAAAATAGGCTGGAGTTCAAATAAGTTTAAAAAACATTGAAGTGCCCGTGTAACAGATGAGTTCTCGTCCGAAACCCTGATACTCCGAAAGAGATTGTCCAGTTTGTACACGAGGTGCGTCCAGTTTTCGCCGTGACCCTCTCTACTCTTTTGCACATGCTATGCGGGCGAAATGATGATACCATGCCAAGTTCAAACATTTTCAGAGTTCATTTTGTAGTGATTTTCAATTTCACCGTCATTTAGCTCTCTAAACAAATGGGTAAATGACTGAAAAGCAGCAAATGATGTCAGAACCTGTTGGAAATTGATGACGTCGCTTTGAATATTGCATACTGAACGCAAAAATAGGCTGGAGTTCAAATAAGTTTAAAAAACATTGAAGTGCCCGTGTAACAGATAAGTTCTCGTCCGAAACCCTGATACTCCGAAAGAGATTGTCCAGTTTGTACACGAGGTGCGTCCAGTTTTTGCCGATGACCCTCTCTACTCTTTTGCACATGCTATGCGGGCGAAATGATGATACCATGCCAAGTTCCAACATTTTCAGAGTTCATTTTGTAGTGATTTTCAATTTCACCGTCATTTAGTTCTCTAAACAAATCGGTAAATGACTGAAAAATAGCATATGATGTCAGAACGTGTT
>NW_025308373.1:0-694 GCF_018294505.1 Triticum aestivum
TCGGCATTTCTTTAATGACCCCATCAATTTCTTCACGCGTGAAAGGTAGCGTCAGATGATCCAAGTTTGCATGAGGCCGTATCAGAGAAGGTAGATCAAAGTGCATATGGTTGGGGCTAGAGGTACCTAGTCTGTCCGAATATGCATGGAAGAGTAGTGCCTCTTTGCCATTATGATCTTCCACTACGAGCCCATCAGGAGTTTGGAGATTTGCATGTTATTTCTAGGATATCTTTCGGTGGCCACTGCTTGAAAGAACTTTGTGTTTTCGTCGCCAAATTGAACCCATTGGATGGTGCAACGTTTCTTCCAGTACTGCCTCTGCTAGTCCAATAACTGAAGGAGATGATTTTTGATGATCTTGCGGAAGTTGCTCTCAAGCAGTGTAAGGTCCCGTTGATTTTCCAAATCATCTAGATTAGCTAGTGTTTTATTCGTGTTTTCAATAGCCATAGATAACCGAGAAATGCTTTTACTCCAAACCTTGAGCTCTTGTCGAAGATTCTTAAACTTTCGACATAGGACCGTAGCCGCATTGGACGTAGCAATAGGTTTATCCCAAACCCTCCTGACCACATCCATAAATCCAGGGTGCAACAGCCAATAGGATTCAAACCTGAAGAGCTTGGCCCGAGGAACTTTTGTCTCAATGTTTACCACACAGGGTGTGTGATCCGAGGTGGGTTTACAAAGC
>NW_025308374.1:0-694 GCF_018294505.1 Triticum aestivum
AAACAGAGGAGGGAATGGGGTCCAGGGGGAGAGAGGGGAGGTGCAGGGGGCGAGGGCGGCTCCGTGGCGTCGCGAGGGAGTCGGGGAGGCTGCCACGGCGAAGCAGGAGGTGGCCGGCGCTCTTCGGGCGCGCGCCACGCCTCGCCTCTGCCTACTGGCAGAGGAAGAAGAGGATAAGGGGGGAGGTGGGCTGGGCCGGCTGGGGGGCTGGCCAGCTGGGCCAGCTACAGGTAAGTGGCCCAGGTAGTCTCTCTCTCTCTCTCTCTTTTCTAATTATTTCAGTTTTCTATTTTGCAGGTTTGTTTTGAATTTGGTTTTGAAACCAATTCAATTTATTTTGCTTCTGACAATATTTTTAGGAGCTAAAAGAATTAAAACAATGCTCCACAAAATATTTCAGAATTATTGGACCTATATTTATTTAATAGTAGATATAAATCCAATTCAAATAATTATTGCTTTAATTCAAATGCCCAAATTAAATGTTTCTGAGACACCAAAATTATTGGTTTGGATTTTACCTCTTGCCAATATTTCCAGAGGATATCAGGAACATTTTCTTGGACACATTTGAGAAGATTTAATTGTTGGTTATTTTTAGAGGTTTCTGAGGCTTTGAAAATTCCTCAATTCAAATTTCATTTGAATTTAGACATGATGCAGCAAGAGGTCTAGCCTAGTGCATTACCAGAAG
>NW_025308375.1:0-694 GCF_018294505.1 Triticum aestivum
GTCGACCTTCCCCCTATTTATACCCCTCCCCTCAACCCGTTCCGCCCTTTCCCGATTCCCCAAACCTCCTGCCACCGCCACCATTGCTCGCCGGAGCTCACCTCGGCCACCGCCGCCATTGCCACCCACCCGAGCACCACACACCTCCCCGACGCCCCCGAGTAAACGCCCAGACTCCCCTCGTTCCTGCGCATTCCCTGAGCGGCTCCGCCGTCGCCAAGGATCCCTGGAGCCGTCGCCCCCTTCACCACCGGACATCACCGCCGCTGTCGAGCTCGCCCCGCTCGGGACCGCCGTCCCCGAGCCACGCTGAGGCCACCTTCATGCTCGTCACCGTCGCCCACGTCGAACGGAGCCCTCCCTGAAGCCGGAGACCCATGGGAGGAGCCGCCACCGCTGCCGGCGACCTCGCCGGAGTTCACCTCCACCGCGGTGAGCACTCCACTCCCCCTCCACCGTCCGATCTAAAATAAACGCCCTAGATTAGATCTAATCTGGACGGTTAGGTTATTTTTACTAGATCGGTTTAGCTTCGGTTTATTTGCGGTTTAGATCTAATCGGTTTAGCCGGTTTTTCTTTTCTGTGCACGCGCGTTAGTCTGTTAAAGAACGACCGAGCGTTGTTTAGTTCAGAGCGCCCACTGCTTAGGCCCAATTGCAGCCGACGCGTAGCTCCTGCCCGTTAGTTTTTTTT
>NW_025308376.1:0-694 GCF_018294505.1 Triticum aestivum
GTTTTGTACACGAAGTGCATCCAGTTTTTGCCGTAACCCTCTCAACTTTCTTGCACATGCTATGTGGATGAAATGATGATACAATGCCAACTTTCAACCTTTTCAGAGTTCAATTGAAATGCTTTTCTATTTTAGGGTCTTATAGCTCAAAATAATTAGTAAATGCATGAAAAATAACAAATGAAGTCAGAAAGGATTGAAAAATGATGATGTGGCTTTGCATGGTGCATTTTGAACACACAAAAAGTCAGGAGTTCAAATAAGTTTTAAAAAAGGAAATACCTTTGTAACAGACGAGTTTCCGGATGAAATCCTGATACTTTGAAAGAGATTGTCCTTTTTGTACACGAAATGCATCGAGTTTTTGCCGTAAGCCTCTCAACTTTCTTGCACATGCTATGTGGATGAAATGATGATACCATGCCAACTCGCAACCTTTTCAGAGGTCATTTGAAATGCTTTTCAATTTTAGGGTCTTATACTCAAAATAATTAGTAAATGCATGAAAAATAACAAATGTAGTCAGAAAGGATTAAAAAATGATGATGTGGCTTTGAATGGTGCATTTTGAACACACAAAAAGTCAGGAGTTCAAATAAGTTTTAAAAAATGAAATCCCTTTGTAACAGACGAGTTTCCGGATGAAATCCTGATACTTTGAAAGAGATTGTCCGTTTTGTACACGAAGTGCATC
>NW_025308377.1:0-694 GCF_018294505.1 Triticum aestivum
GTGACGGTTGCTATGGCAAACGGCGGCGATGGTGGTGTTCGGCCGTGAGAGAGAGAGCGAGGGAGAGGAGGGAAGAACCGCGGGAGAGTGAGAGAGAGCAGGGGGGAGGGCGTGGCGTCGTCCGGGGCATCAAGACGAGGAGGGGAGGGCAGGCAGGCAGGCGAGCAGGTGGCGTGGCGCGGTGGCGCGCGCGCGCGCCGGCCACACTCCTCTCCCTCTGTCGAGGACGAAGACGACAGAGGAGGGAGGCGGGCTGGGCCGCCTGCTGGCTGGGCCGGCCAGCTGGCTGGGCTGCACAGGGAGGAGCCCAGGTAAGCTCCTCCTTTTATTTATTTTTCTTTTTCTAATTTCTGACATTTGTTTTGATTTAAATAAAATATTAAATCATTTATTTACCTTATGCCAATTTTTGCAGGGGCTAGATATATTATTCCAGAGCTCCTTTATAATTGGCATAATATTTGGACATATATTAATATATATAACTAATATATTTCCAATGCAAATATTTATGCATTAATTCCAAATGCCCAAAATAAATACCTATGAGCTCTTGAAAATATTGGTTTGATTTTTATCTCTGTCCAATATTTTCAGAGAGCAACATGAGCATTTTCTTGGACCTTTTTGGAGAAATTTTTATTTGGATCATTTTCAAAAATGATTCTGAGGGTTTCACAGATCCCCATTTCAA
>NW_025308378.1:0-694 GCF_018294505.1 Triticum aestivum
TCTCGGCGTCCGTCGTCACTACCGCGACGACGTCCGCCTCGACTCGCGCTACGCTAAGACAGGGTGGCAATGGTGTCACGTGCTCGTCACGGCGTCCGTCGTCGCTACCGCGACGATGTCGCCTCGACTCGCATTACGCTAAGACAGGGTGGCAGTGGTGCCACGTGCTCGTCTCGGCGTCCGTTGTCGCTACCGCGACGTCGTTCGACTCGACTCGCGTTACGCTAAGACAGGGTGGGAGTGGTGTCACGTGCTCGTCTTGGCATCGGTCGTCGCTACCGCGACGACGTCCGCCTCAACTCGCGTTACGCTAAGACAGGGAGGCAGTGGTGTCACGTGCTCGTCTCGACGTCCGTCGTCGCTTCCGCGACGTCGTCCGCCTCGTCTCGCGTTATGCTAAGACAGGGTGGGAGTGGTGTCACATCCTCATCTCGGCGTCCGTCGTTGCTACCGCGAGGACGTCCGCCTCGACTCGCGTTACGCTAAGACAGGGAGGCAGTGGTGTCACGTCCTCGTCTCGGTGTCCGTCGTCGCTACCGCGACGTCGTCCGCGTCGACTCGCGTTATGCTAAGACAGGGTGGCAGTTGTGTCACGTGCTCGTCTCGGCGTCCGGCTTCGCTATCGCGACGATGTCCGCCTCGACTCGCGTTACGCTAAGACAGGGAGGCCGTGGTGTCAAGTGCTCCTCTCGGC
>NW_025308379.1:0-694 GCF_018294505.1 Triticum aestivum
TTGAAAATTGATGACGTCGCTTTGAATGGTGTGTACGGAACGCAAAAAAGTCTGGAGTTGTAATAAGTTTAAAAAAATGAAGTGCCAGTGTAACAGATGAGTTCTCGTCAGAAACCCTGATACTTCGAAAGAGATTGTCCAGTTTGTACACGAAGTGCGTCCAGTTTTTGCCGTAACCCTCTCTACTCTCTTGCACATGCTATGTGGGTGAAATGATGATACCATGCCAAGTTTAGACATTTTCAGAGTTCATTTGTAGTGATTTTCGATTTCACGGTCATTTAGCTCTCTAAACAAATCGGTAAATCACTGAAAAATAGCAAATGATGTCAGAAAGTGTTGAAAATTGATGACGTCGCTTTGAATGGTGCGTACGGAACGCAAAAAAAGTTTGGAGTTGTAATAAGTTTAAAAAATGAAGTGCCAGTGTAACAGATGAGTTCTCGTCCGAAACCCTGATACTCCGAAAGAGATTGTCGAGTTTGTACACGAAGTGCGTCCAGTTTTTGCCGCAACCCTCTCTACTCTTTTGCACATGCTATGTGGGTGAAATGATGATACCATGCCAAGTTTCGACATTTTCAGTGTTCATTTTGTAGTGATTTTCAATTTCAAGGTCATTTAGGTCTCTAAGCAAATCGGTAAATTACTGAAAAATAGCAAATGATGTCAGAAAGTTTTGAAAATTGATGAC
>NW_025308380.1:0-694 GCF_018294505.1 Triticum aestivum
GGACGTCGTCGCGGTAGCGACGACGGACGCCGAGACGAGCACGTGACACCACTGCCCCCCTGTCTATCTTAGGGTAACGCGAGTGGAGGCGGACGTCATCGTGGTAGCGACGACGGACGCCGAGACGAGCACGTGACACCACTGCCACCCTGTCTATCTTAGGGTAACGCGAGCCGAGGCGGACGTCGTCGCGGTAGCGACGATGGACGCTGAGACGAGCACCTAAAACCAATGCCACCCTGTCTTACCGTAACGCGAGTCAAGGCGGACGCCGAGAAGAGCACGTGACACCACTGCCACCCTGTCTATCTTAGGGTAACGCGAGTCGAGGCGGACGTCGTCGCGGTAGCGAGGACGGACGCCAAGACGAGCATGTGAGACCACTGCCATCCTGTCTTAGCGTAACGCGAGTTGAGGCGGACGTTGTCGCGGTAACGACGATGGACGCCGAGACGAGCACGTGACACCACTGTCACCCTGTGTATCTTAGGTAACGAGAGTCGAGGTGGACGTCGTCGCTGTAGCGACAATGGACGCCGAGACGAGCACGTGACACAACTGCCACCCTATCTATCTTAGGGTAACTTGAGTCGAGGTGGACGTCGTCGCTGTAGCGACAATGGATGCCGAGACGAGCACGTGACACCACTGCCGCCCTGTCATACCGTAACGCGAGTCGAGGCAGACGTCATCG
>NW_025308381.1:0-694 GCF_018294505.1 Triticum aestivum
AGCGACGTCATCAATTTCCAACATGTTTTGGCATCATTTGTTATTTTTTGGTCATTTACCTAATTGGTTAGAGAGCTAAATGACCGTGAAATTAAAAATCACTACAAAATGAACTCTGAAAATGTTGAAACTTGGCATGGTATCATCATTTCACCCGCATAGCATGTGCAAAAGAGTAGAGAGGGTCACGGCAAAAACTGGACGCACTTCGTGTACAAACTGGACAAACTCTTTCGGAGTATCATGGTTTCGGACGAGAACTCATCTGTTACACGGGCACTTCAATGTTTTTTAAACTTATTTGAACTCCGGACTTCTTTTGTGTTCAGTATGCAGCATTCAAAGCGACGTCGTCAATTTCCAACATGTTCTCACATCATTTGTTGTTTTCGGTCATTTACCTAATTGTTTAGAGAGCTAAATAGCCGTGAAATTGAAAATCACTACAAAATGAACTCTGAAAATGTTGAAACTTGGCATGGTATCATCATTTCACCCGCATAGCATGTGCGAAAGAGTAGAGAGGGTCACGGCAAAAACTGGACGCACTTCATGTACAAACTGGACAAACTCTTTAGGAGTATCACGGTTTCGGACGAGAACTCATCTGTTACACGGGCACTTCAATGTTTTTTAAACTTATTTGAACTCCGGACTTCTTTTGTGTTCAGTATGCAGCATTCAAAGCGACGTC
>NW_025308382.1:0-693 GCF_018294505.1 Triticum aestivum
TCTTTTAATTAAACTAAATAAACCCCTGTTAACCCCCTGTCACTGACCAGTGGGCCCCACTGGTCAGGTTTGACCCGGACCAGCCCCTGTTGACTATGCTGAGGTCAGCATGACCTAGTGCTGACGCAATAATTCCTTTCTGGAATTTAAATAAATCTAAAATGATTTATTAATTTCAGAAAATGCCTAAAACTTCTAAAATTCATAGAAAATTAACCCTAACTCCAAATTAAATAAATTATATATGAAAAATTATCAGAAAAATTCAAGGAACCCATCTGTACCATTTTCATGCATGTTAGAACAACTTATCACTACTGTTTAGGGCAAATGAAGTAAATGGCATTTGAATAATCACATATGGAGTTTGAATTTGAATCTTGTATTCAAACCAACTTCATTTAATCTGTTGCTAGTTGCATTAGCCCAAAACACATTCATTTTGCCATGTCATGATCATGCATCATATTGTGCATTGCATTGATTGTGTTCCCTTCTGTGTTGCCGGTATTTGTCCCCTCTCGATAGACGTAATACCGATGATGTGATCGTTGACACTGATGAAGACTCAATGTTATCTTCAGAAGTGCCAGGCAAGCAAAACCCCCTTGTTCATTCCGATACAATCCTACTCTCTCGCTCCTGCTCTCTTTTACTGCATTAGGACAACACCGATTCATCTGTTACTTGCTG
>NW_025308383.1:0-693 GCF_018294505.1 Triticum aestivum
ACCCCAAAACAGTGAGTAATAATCCAAGAAACGGCCCGAATCGGCCAATTTGCGAGAGTTGATGACCGAGACATAAACGCACCCAGGGTTCGTTAATCATGGAAACCTCTCCGGGACCCCAAAACAGTGAGTAATAATCCATGAAACGGGCCAAAAATCGGCAAAAACTGCCAATGTTGATGACCGACACGTAAGCGCACCTTGGGATTCAACAACTATGGAAATCGCTTCGGGACCCCAAAGCAGTGAGCAATAATCCAAGAAACGGGCCAGAATCGGCCAAACTGCGTGTGTTGATGACCGACACATAAACGCACCCCAGGATTCGTTAATCGTGGAAATCACTCTTGGACCCCAAAACAGTGAGTAATAGTCCATGAAAGGCCAGAATCGGCTAAAACAGCCAGTGTTGATGACCGGCACGTAACCACACCTTGGGGTTCAACAACTATGGAAATTGCTTCGGGACCCCAAAACTGTGAGTAATAATCCAAGAAACGGGCCAGAATCGGCCAATTTGCGAGTGTTGATGACCGAGACATAAACGCACCCAGGGTTCGTTAATCATGGAAACCACTCCGGGACCCCAAAACAGTGAGTAATAATCCATGAAACGGGCCAAAAATCGGCAAAAACTGCCAATGTTGATGACCGACACGTAAGTGTACCTTGGGGGTCAACAACTATGGAAAT
>NW_025308384.1:0-693 GCF_018294505.1 Triticum aestivum
ACTAATTCAATTCAAAATGTTAAAAATACAAATAATATATCAAAAAATTCAGAAAAATAAAACTAATTCAATTCAAAATTCTAAAAATACAAATAATATATCAAAAAATTCAGAAAAATAAAACAAATTCAATTCAAAATTCTAAAAATACAAATAATATATCAAAAAATTAAGAAAAATAAAACTAATTCAATTCAAAATAATATACCAGAGGCCGGTCGTCGGCTATGGTGGTACGACCGGACTCTGCAGAGCGTCATGGACTACAGCACTCCAAATTTCATGTATCATTCGAAAATGGACACCAAACACATCACGGGTAATATAATTCACATGATCCATTCAACAAAGTTTGGTACAATAAATTATTACACATCATTTCTTCCCTTGTGTCCCTGCTTGCTTACGATTGTGCCGTATCCATGGAGCATCCTCATCATTTAACTTAATGCTTGGGTCGGTGTTCACTTTGAAGGGCGGAATTTCAGCAAACATATTATAATCTTCTGACATGTCTGTCTTGTCCTCCACTCCCACGATGTTTCTTTTCCCTGAAAGAACAATGTGGCGCTTTGGATCATCGCATGATGTACTGATCGTTTTCTTATCTTTCCGTTTCCTCGGTTTGCTACTCATGTCCTTCACATAGAAAACCTGAGCGACATCTTTCGCTAGGACGAATGGTTCGTCAAG
>NW_025308385.1:0-693 GCF_018294505.1 Triticum aestivum
ATCTCTTTCAAAGTATCAGGATTTCATACGGAAACTCGTCTGTTAGAAAGGGATTTCATTATTTAGAACTTATTTGTACTCCTGACTTTTTGTGTGTCCAAAATGCACCATTCAAAGCCACATCATCATTTTTCAATCCTTTCTGACTTCAATTGCTATTTTTCCTGCATTTAATATTTTTTTTGAGCTATAAGACCCTAAAATTGAAAAGCTTTTCAAATGAACTCTGAAAAGCTTGAAAGTTGGCATGGTATCATCATTTCATCCACATAGCATGTGCAAGAAAGTTGAGAGGGTCCCGGCAAAAACTGGATGCACTTCGTGTACAAAACGGACAATCTCTTTCAAAGTATCAGGATTTCATACGGAAACTCGTCTGTTACAAAGGGATTTCATTTTTTAAAACTTATTTGAACTCCTGACTTTTTGTGTGTTCAAAATGCACCATTCAAAGCCACATCATCATTTTTCAATCCTTTCTGACTTCATTTGTTATTTTTCATGCATTTACTAATTATTTTGAGCTATAAGACCACAATATTTAAAAGCATTTCAAATGAACTCTGAAAAGCTTGAAAGTTGGCATGGTATCATCATTTCATCCACATAGCATGGGCAAGAAAGTTGAGAGGGTTACGGCAAAAACTGGATGCACTTCGTGTACAAAACGGACAATCTCTTTCAAAGTATCAG
>NW_025308386.1:0-693 GCF_018294505.1 Triticum aestivum
CAGACTTTGTGTGTGTTCAAAATGCACCATTCAAAGCCACATCATCAATTTTAAACCCTTTCTGTGTTCATTTGTTACTTTTCATACATTTACTTATTTTTTAGCTATATGACCCTGGAAATGAAAAGCACTACAATTGCACTCTGAAAAGGTTGAAAGTTGGCATGGTATCATCATTTCAGCCACATAGAATGTGCTGAAAAGTTGAGAGGGCTACGACAAAAACTGGATGCACTTCGTCTACAAAACGGGCAATCTCTTTCGAAGTATCAGGGTTTCATACGGAAACTCGTTTGTTACAAAGGGATTTCAATTTTTTGAAATTACTTGAACTTGAGGCTTTTTGTGTGTTCAAAATGCACCATTCAAAGCCGCATCATCAATTCTCAAACCTTTTTGACTTCATTTGTTATTTTTCATGCATTTACTGATTTTTTGAGCTATATGACCCTGAAAATGAAAAGCTCTACAAATGAACTCTCAAAAATTTGAAAGTTGGCAGGGTATCATCATTTCACCCACATAGAATGTGCTAAAAAGTTGAGAGGGTTACGGCAAACCATGGATGCACTTCGTGTACAAAACGAACAATCTCTTTCGAAGTATCGGGACTTTCATACGGAAACTCGTGTGTTACAAAGGGATTTCATTTTTTTGAAATTACTTGAACTAGAGACTTTTTGTGTGTTCAAA
>NW_025308387.1:0-693 GCF_018294505.1 Triticum aestivum
GGTGCGTGGCCCCCCTCACGAACGGCGCCGCCGCCGGCACCCGGAGGGGGGAAACGGACGCGTCGAGTCTACACTGAGTGGATGTAGCTGTGGGCCTGGCCCGGATGTTGCTCCAAAGTGTTCCTATGGGCCGACCTAACACAACCGGGTGGAGAGGTCCACTGGTCAAAGCCCGTCTGTGCAAAGTCAAAGGGCTAGATCCCGTGGTCAAACGTTACAGGGTTAGGCGGGACGGGGGCCCTGGGGGGGTAGCAATGCCACCGGAGCGTCGTACCGGGCCCTCATACATGCGGGGTGGTGTTGTGGCATGTCCGAAGAGGCGGCACGCGTCTCCGGGTTGTGGCCCCCCTCACGGACGGCAATGAAACGGTGGTAGACGTTCTGCGATAACGATGCAGCATGAATATTATTAAATACTTGGAGCGCGATAAAATCATGAGTTTTTTACACAACGTGGGCACATGTGCTATAGGACTGATGGTAATTTTTCATAATTTTTTGTGATGGAGAAGTATCTGAACACTTCCCTCTACGCGGATTGCTCTTCGCACGTCTACGACTATGGCCGGCGGCCTTCGGGGGGTAGCATACCGTAAAATCTTGCGTAGGCGGCCTCTCACAAGTCTGGAAGTCTTGAGGCGGTTGCAAACGCCCAGCACGCGTCTCCGGTGCGTGCCCCCCCTCACGGACGGC
>NW_025308388.1:0-693 GCF_018294505.1 Triticum aestivum
CGGCAAAAACTGGATGTACTTTGTGTACAAACTGGACACTCTCTTTCGAAGTATCAGTGTTTCGGACGAGAACTCATCTGTTACAAAGGGACTTCATTATTTTAAACTTATTACATCTCCAGACTTTTTGTGCGTTCATTATGCACCATTCAGAGCCACGCCATCAACTTTCAACCCTTTCTGACATAATTTGCTATATTTGATGCATTTACTGATTAGTTTTGAGCTAAATGACCCTGAAATTGAAAAGCACTACAACTGAACTTTGAAAAGGTTGAAACTTGCCATGGTATCATCATTTCACCCACATGGCATGTGAAAAAAGTAGAGAGGGTTACGGCAAAAACTGGATGCACTTCGTGTACAAACTAGACACTCTCTTTCGAAGTATCAGGGTTTCGGACGAAAACTCATTTGTTACAAAGGCACTTCATTATTTTAAACTTATTACAACTCCAGACTTATTGTGCGTTCATTATGCACCATTCAGAGCCACGTCTTCAACTTTCAACCCTTTCTGACATAATTTGCTATATTTGATGCATTTACTGATTTGTTTTGAGCTAAATGACCCTGAAATTGAAAAGCACTACAACTAAACTTTGAAAAGGTTGAAACTTGGCATGGTATCATCATTTCACCCACATGGCATGTGCAAAAAAGTAGAGAGGATTACGACAAAAACTGGATGCG
>NW_025308389.1:0-693 GCF_018294505.1 Triticum aestivum
TTGAAATGCTTTTCAATTTCATGGTCTTATAGCTCAAAATAATTAGTAAATGCATGGAAAATAACAAATGAAGTCAGAAAGTATTGAAAAATGATGATTTGGCTTTGAATGGTACATTTTGAACACACAAAAAGTCAGGAGTTCAAATAAGATTTAAAAAATGAAATCCCTTTTTAACAGACGAGTTTCCGTATGAAATCCTGATACTTCGAAAGAGATTGTCCGTTTTGTACACGAAGTGCATCCAGTTTTGGCCGTAACCCTCTCAACTTTCTTGCACATGCTATGTGGATGAAATGATGATACCATGCCAACTTTCAACCTTTTCAGAGTTCCTTTGAAATGCTTTTCAATTTTATGGTCTTATAGCTCAAAATAATTAGTAAATGCATGAAAAATAACAAATGAAGCCAGAAGGGATTGAAAAATGATGATGTGGCTTTGAATGGTGCATTTTGAACACACAAAAAGTCAGGAGTTCAAATAAGTTTTAAAAAATGAAATCCCTTTTTAACAGACGAGTTTCCGTATGAAATCCTGATACTTTGAAAGAGATTGTCCGTTTTGTACACGAAGTGCATCCAGTTTTTGCCGTAACCCTCTTAACTTTCTTGCACATGCTATGTGGATGAAATGATGATACCATGCCAACTTTCAACCTTTTCAGAGTTCATTTGAAATGCTTTTCAATTT
>NW_025308390.1:0-693 GCF_018294505.1 Triticum aestivum
GGAGGCTGCCAGAAGCGTAGACTTCGATAGGACTAGCTATCCCCCTCTTATTCTGGCATTCTGCAGTTCAGTCCACTGATATGGCCTCCTTACACATATACCCATGCATATGTAGTGTAGTTCCTTGCTTGCGAGTACTTTGGATGAGTACTCACGGTTGCTTTCTCCCCCCTTTTTCCCCTTTCCTTTCTTTCTGGTTGTCGCAACCAGATGCTGAAGTCCAGGAGCCAGACGCCACCGTCGACGACGACTACTATCCCGGAGGTGCCTACTACTACGTGCAGCCCGCTGACGACGACCAGGAGTAGTTTAGGAGGATCCCAGGCAGGAGGCCTGCGCCTCTTTCGATCTGTATCCCAGTTTGTGCTAGCCTTCTTAAGGCAAACTTGTTTAACTTATGTCTGTACTCAGATATTGTTGCTTCCGCTGACTCGTCTATGATCGAGCACTTGTATTCGGGCTCTCGAGGCCCCTGGCTTGTATTATGATGCTTGTATGACTTATTTTATTTGTAGAGTTGTGTTGTGATATCTTCCCGTGAGTCCCTGATCTTGATCGTACACATTTGCGTGCATGATTAGTGTACGATTAAATCGGGGGCGTCACATTCTTCTTCTTCTTCTTCTTCTTCTTCTTCTTCTTCTTCTTCTTCTTCTTCTTCTTCTTCTTCTTCTTCTTCTTCTTCTTCTTCTT
>NW_025308391.1:0-693 GCF_018294505.1 Triticum aestivum
CTACTACTACTACTACTACTACTACTACTACTACTACTACTACTACTACAGCTACTGCTCCTACTACTCCTGCTACTCCTACTCCTCCTGCTACTGCTACTGCTACTGCTACTGCTACTGCTACTGCTAGTGCTACTGCTACTGCTACTGCTACTGCTACTACTACTGCTACTGCTAGTGCTACTGCTACTGCTACTGCTACTGCTCGGCCTTGATTCAGAGTAGCAAAGTGGTGCTGATTATGGCCTTGATTCCCTTGATTGCCTTGATTGCGCTCTTGAAGGATTTGCATGATCAACTGTGTGTTTGCATTAGTAGCGGCCATCACAGCTTGCCATGCTTCCGGAGGAGGCGGAGGTGGAGGCGGATTAGGATTCGGAGTCGTGCGCGTTGGAGGAGCCATCCTGAAGAGGTTGACCACCATTAGCACATAGATAGACAACAATATAGAAGCTGAATCCAACGGAATGAAAATTGCAACATATAGTCTTCACATCCGAACAAAATGAACGAATGCATCCCTCTTCAAAAGATCACACATCCATAAATTGCGAAGCCACGAAGAATTAAGGTAGAGAGATAAATCAACAAGGTACGGATCAAGAACGAATAATCGGTAAGAAATCCCAATCTCAAACCAATATCCGTGGAAGAAGAACTAGAGCTACTAGATTTCCCACCTATGAAACTCCC
>NW_025308392.1:0-693 GCF_018294505.1 Triticum aestivum
TCCTGCCGTGGTCAAAGTGGGTCAAACCCACCGGCGACGTGACACCGGCGAGGCCCGAGACGGCGGCGCGACGCGGGATCGCGCTACAGGGCACGGGCGAGGCCGTGCTTGGGCTCGTTGGAAAGCTCTTGCTCCCGCGCGTCGAACGCTGGCCGTGGCTGGGCCTGGGGTGGCCGGAGTCGACGGCGGCGAGCTCGGCTGCGGCCGCCGGGGTTCGGGTGCGGTCGGGATCGGTGTTGCAGGGGGTTTGGGGAGGCGTTAGTGCGTGCTGCGTACTCCTAGTGAGGTGTGGAGCACGATAGTGTGCTCGGTTGGGTGCTACGGTGACCGTGGCCACGACGGCGACATCGCCGGCGGCGTGGAGCTCTCGGCCAAGGTGGGGCTAGGGCCTAGAGGTCGGGAGAGACCAGGGGGGAAGGGGGAAACGATCCGGGGGCTCACCGCGGAGCTGCAGGGATGGTTAGCGGGCTCGGGGACGCGCTGGAGACGACGAATTCGACGGCGACGATGGTCGGAGCCCGAGGAGGGGAACGGCGACGTGGCGGCGATGCAGGGCTTCTGGAGGACCGTGGAGCGGTGGGAAGGAAGAGGGGGTCGTGGCGGAGCTTCTGAGCTAGTCGGGGAAGCGAGGGGTGGCCGGAGACGGCTGCTGTGGCGAACGGCGGCGACGGTGGTTTCGGCCGTGTGAGAGAG
>NW_025308393.1:0-693 GCF_018294505.1 Triticum aestivum
ACCCATTTCATGGACTATTACTCACTGTTTTGGGGTCCCGGAGTGATGTCCACGAGTAACGAACCCTGTGGTGCATTTACGTGTCGGTCATCAACACTCGCAGTTTTGGCCGATTCTGACCCGTTTCATGGACTATTACTCACCGTTTTGGGGTCCCAAAATGATTTCCATTCTTGTTCAAGCCCAAGGTGCGCTTACGTGTCGGTCATCAACACTCACAGTTTTGGCCGATTTTGGCTTGTTTCATGGACTATTACTCACTGTTTTGGGGTCCCGGATTGATTTCCACGAGTAACGAACCCTCGGGTGCGTTTACGTGTCGGTATCAACACTCGCAGTTTTGGCCGATTCTGACCCGTTTCGTGTTCTATTACTCACCGTTTTGGGGTCCCAAAGTGATTTCCATTCTTGTTAGACCCCAAGGTGCGCTTACGTGTCCGTCATCAACACTCATAGTTTTTGCCGATTCTGGCCCGTTTCGTGGACTATTACTCACTGTTTTGGAGTCCCGGAGTGATTTCCACGAGTAACAAACCCTGGGGTGGGTTTACGTGTCGGTCATCAACACTCGTAGTTTTGGCCGATTCTGACCCGTTTCATGGACTATTACTCAAAGTTTTGGGATCCCAAAGTGATTTCCATTCTTGTTGGACCCCAAGGTGCGCTTACGTGTCGGTCATCAACACTCACAGT
>NW_025308394.1:0-693 GCF_018294505.1 Triticum aestivum
GTAGTGATTTTCAATTTCATGGTCATTTAGCTCCCTAAACAAATTGGTAAATGACTGAAAACATCAAATGATGCCAGAACATGCTGGAAATTTATGACGTCCCTTTAAAGACTGCATACTGAACGCAAAAATAGTCTGGAGTTCAAATAAGTTTAAGAAACATTGAAGTGCCCGTGTAACAGATGAGTTCTCGTCCGAAACCCTGATACTCCGAAAGAGATTGTCCAGTTTGTACACGAAGTGCGTCCAGTTTTGGCCATGACCCTCTCTACTCTTTTGCACATGCTATGCGGGTGAAATGATGATACCATGCCAAGTTACGACATTTTCAGAGTTAATTTTGTAGTGATTTTCAATTTCACGGTCATTTAGCTCTCTAAACAAATCGGTAAATGACTTAAAAACAGCAAATGATGTCAGAACGTGCTGGAAAATGATGACGTCGCTTTGAATGCTGCATACTAAACGCAAAAATAGTCTGGAGTTCAAATAAGTTTTAAAAACATTGAAGTGCCTGTGTAACAGATGACTTCTCGTCCGAAACCCTGATACTCCGAAAGAGATTGTCCAGTTTGTACACAAAGTGCCTCTAGTTTTCGCTGTGACCCTCTCTACTCTTTTGCACATGCTATGCGGGTGAAATGATGATACCATGCCAAGTTCCAACATTTTCAGAGTTCATTTTGTAGTGAT
>NW_025308395.1:0-693 GCF_018294505.1 Triticum aestivum
AATAATTAGTAAATGCATGAAAAATAACAAATGAAGTCAGAAAGGATTGAAAAATGATGATGTGGCTTGGAATGTTGCATTTTGAACACGCAAAAAGTCAGTAGTTCAAATAAGTTTTCAAAAATGAAATCCCTTTGTAACAGACGAGTTTCCGTAAGAAATCCTGATACTTTGAAAGAGATTGTCTGTTTTGTACACGAAGTGCATCCAGTTTTTGCCGTAACCCTCTCACCTTTCTTGCACAAGCTATGTGGATGAAATGATGATATCATGCCAAGTTTCATCCTTTTCAGAGTTCATTTGAAATGCTTTTCAATTTTAGGGCCTTATAGCTAAAAATAATTAGTAAATGCATGAAAAATAACAAATGAAGTCAGAAAGGATTGAAAAATCATGATGTGGCTTTGAATGGTGCATTTTGAACACACAAAAAGTCAGGAGTTCAAATCGGTTTTAAAAAATGAAATCCCTTTGTAACAGACGAGTGTGCGGATGAAATCCTCATACTTTGAAAGAGATTGTCCGTTTTGTACACGAAGTGCATCCAGTTTTTGCCGTAACCCTCTCAACTTTCTTGCACATGCTATGTGGATGAAATGATGATATCATGCCAACTTTCAACCTTTTCAGAGTTCATTTGAAATGCTTTTCAATTTTAGGTTCTTATAGCTCAAAATAATTAGTAAATGCATG
>NW_025308396.1:0-693 GCF_018294505.1 Triticum aestivum
TGAAGCTCCTTGTTCGATAAATTCTCCCAGTCAATCTCGTCGGCTTGTGATCCTGGCATGGTTAGCAGCAATAGAAACACACAAGAATATGATCCTACAGACTACGAACAAGTGGTGGTGGTGGGTGTCACAAATCCGTCAAGCAAATCTCAAATTCTTACCAGTTCTTACCCAGCAGCAGGCGGTGATCGGCAACCGTTGTAGTCAAAAACTCTCAAAGCTTGGATAGAGCGATTACCAGGGAGAGTCAAACACACGACGTAGATGTATGTGGAGCTGGGAAGGCTTATAATATGGTAGCAAAAAGGGTCAGCAATAATCAATTCAGAGATGCAAAGTTGAATAAACGCTCAACGACGGTACTGTGCTGGTCCTAGGCTAGACTGTGCTAGAGACGCGAGCCTAGAACACTAACAAAATCACGGCGCGGCACGTAAACAAGGGAAAAGCACACTCTGGATTTTTTTTCGCTCTTTTTTTTGCGCTCTTTTTTTTTGCGCTGTTTTTTTTTTGCGAAAAATCACTATAATGGCGAGTGTCTCAAAACTCTTCTTAGCTCAAACTGACAGGATGGGCACGAAATTTTTTCGACCAATTTTTTTTTTTGACTGCCCGGACCCAAAAACTGGAAACGGGTCAAAAAAAAACTTCCTATAATGGCACCTGTCTCAAAACACTCAGAAACACCTAAAA
>NW_025308397.1:0-693 GCF_018294505.1 Triticum aestivum
CCTCTCACAAGTCTGGAAGTGTTGTCGCGGTTGCAAACGCCCGGCACGCGTGTCTGGGGTGTGCCCCCCTCACGAACGGCGCTGCCGCCGGCACCTGGAGGGGGGAAACGGACGCGTGGGGTCTACATGGAGGGGATCTTGCTATGGGACTTCCCCGGATGTTGCTCCAAAGTGTTCCTATGGGCTGACCTAACACAACCGGGTGGGGAGGTCCATTGGTCAAAGCCCGACCGTGCAAAGTCAAAGGGGTAGATCCCGTGGTCAAACGCTACAGGGTTAGGCGGGACGGGGGCACTGGGGGTAGCAATGCCACCGGAGCGTCGCACCGGGCCCTCATACATGCGGTGTGGTGTGGTGGCATGTCCGAAGAGGCGGGACGCGTCTCCGGGGCAAGGCCCCCCTCACGGACGACGATGACACGGTAGTAGACGTTCTGCAGTAACGATGCGGCGTCAATATTACTAAATACTCGGAGCGCGATAAAATCATGATTTTTTTTGCACGACGTGGGCACATGTGTTATAGGAACGATGGTATTTTTTCATAACTTTTGGTGATGGAGAAGTATCCGAAAAATTCCCTCTACGCGGATTGCCCTTCGCGCGTCTACGGCTGTGGCCGGCGGCCTCCGGGGGCTAGCATGCCGCCAAATCTTGCGCCGGCGGCCTCTCACAAGTCTGGAAGTGTTGTTGC
>NW_025308398.1:0-693 GCF_018294505.1 Triticum aestivum
GAAGAACTTTTACAGCTGTGGAATGGAAACGGTGTACGTACGTGGGATGAGCACAAACAGGAGGAATTTAACCTGCACGCGTTGCTATTTGTAACCATCAACGATTGGCCCGCTCTCAGTAACCTTTCAGGACAGACAAACAAGGGATACCACGCATGCACGCACTGTTTAGATGACACTGAAAGTATATACCTGGACAAATGCAGGAAGAATGTGTACCTGGGCCATAGTCGATTTCTTCCGACCAACCATCAATGTCGAAAGAAAGGCAAGCATTTCAAAGGCGAGGCAGATCACCGGAAGAAGCCCGCCATGCGTACCGGTGATCACGTACTTGCTATGGTCAATGATTTACACGTAATCTTTGGAAAGGGTCCCGGTGGACTAGCTGTTTCGAATGACGCTGAGGGACACGTACCCATGTGGAAGAAGTAATCTATATTTTGGGACCTACCCTACTGGAAAGACCTAGAGGTCCGCTCTTCAATCGACGTGATGCATGTGACGAAGAACCTTTGCGTGAACCTGCTAGGCTTCTTGGGCGTGTATGGGAAGACAAAAGATACACCTGAGGCACGGGAGGACCTGCAACGTTTGCACGAAAAAGACGGCATGCCTCCGAAGCAGTATGAAGGTCCTGCCAGCTACGCTCTTACGAAAGAAGAGAACGAAATCTTCTTTGAATGCCTGCTC
>NW_025308399.1:0-693 GCF_018294505.1 Triticum aestivum
ATCCAGTTTTTGCCGTAACCCTCTCTTCTTTCTTGCACATGCTATGTGGGTGAAATGATGATACCATGCCAACTTTCAACCTTTTCAGAGTTCATTTGAAATGCTTTTCAATTTCAGGGTCTTATACCTCAAAATATTCAGTAAATGCATGAAAAATAACAAATGAAGTCAGAAAGGGTTGAAAATTGATTATGTGGCTTTGAATGGTGCATTTTGAACACACAAAAACTATGGAGTCCGAATAAGTTCAAAAAATGAAATCGCTTTTTAACAGACGAGTTTCCGTATGAAACCCTGATACTTCGAAAGAGATTGTCCGTTTTGTACACGAAGTGCATCCAGTTTTTGCTGTAACCCTCTCTTCTTTCTTGCACATGCTATGTGGGTGAAATTATGATACCATGCCAACTTTCAACCATTTCAGAATTCATTTGAAATGCTTTTCAATTTCAGGGTCTTATAGCTCAAAATTTTTAGTAAGTGCATAAAAAATAACAAATGCAGTCAGAAAGGGTTGAAAATTGATTATGTCGCTTTGAATGGTGCATTTTGAACACACAAAAACTATGGAGTCCAAAAAAGTTCAAAAAATGAAATCCCTTTGTAACAGACGAGTTTCCGTATGAAACCCTGATACTTCGAAAGAGATTGTCTGTTTTGTACACGAATTCCATCCAGGTCTTGCCTTAACCC
>NW_025308400.1:0-693 GCF_018294505.1 Triticum aestivum
ATGTACATAGTACGAGACTTAATATCGATGTTTCAATGCGGTGTGCATTGTAAAATTTGAACTGAGGACGAGGCAAAGGGGTAATTATTTCTAATTCGTGCCATACTAAGTTTTGAACAGCTGACATTGACTCAATTTGTTGTGCTTTTTTGTAGGTCATATGTTTGAATCCATCCAAAAGTTTTCTCCCTACCATGTTGTTCATCATATACATATGAATTTGTATTAAAAAAGTAGCGCGGATACAGTGAAATGCGAAATCCACGTTAGAATTGGAGATGGCTACGCGACACACACTCAAATTCAAATAACTAACTACGTGACACACACTCTAATTCAAATAACTAATTATGTGACACACACTCTAATCCACGTTAGCGTGGCTACCGTTTCGATTTTTTTCAAATAACTCATTAATTAATTTATAGTACTCCCTCTGTTCACTTTTATAAGACCTTGAAGACATTTCAGACAATGTGCAAAACAATTCATTCAAAGTTGTCTGAAACGACTTACAAAAGTGAACGGAGGGAGTATCTCGTTTTGAATGACTAATTATTGCAAGGAAAACACGGGCATGGTAATACATACAGATTCATTTGGAAATGAAAGAAGATTTGTTTGCATTCTCAAATGTAGGCGCACCAGGTAGACCAGGGTCCTGTCGGGGTGGATGCTGCTTCGGTGCCTTAA
>NW_025308401.1:0-693 GCF_018294505.1 Triticum aestivum
CGTTTTTTGTCGATTCTGACCCGTTTCGTGGACTATTACTCACCGTTTTGGGGCCCCATAGCGATTTCCATAGTTGTTGAACCCCAAGGTGCACTTACGTGCCGGTCATCAATACTCGCACTTTTGGGCGATTATGGACCGTTTCATGGACTATTACTCACTGTTTGGGGTCCCGGAGTGATTTCCACGATTGACGAACCCCGGGGTGCATATATGTGTCGGTCATCAACACTCGCAGTTTTTGGTGATTCTGACCTGTTTCATGGACTATTAATCACCATTTTGGAGTCCCAGAGCGATTTCCATGGTTGTCGAATCCCAAGGAGTGCTTACGTGTTGGTCGTCCGGACTCGCAGTGTGGGCCAATTCTGATCCGTTTCTTGGACTATTACTCAGTTTTGGAGTCTCGATGTGAATTCCACGATTAACGAACCCCGGGGTGCGTCTACGTGTCGGTCATCAACACACGCGTTTTTGGTCGATTGTGACCCGTTTCGTGGTCTATTACTCACCGTTTTGGGGTCCCATAGTGATTTCCATAGTTATTGAACCCCAAGGTGCACTTACATGTCGGTCATCAACAATCGCAGTTTTGCCCGATTCTGGCCCGTTTCATAGACTATTACTCACTATTTTGGGGTCCCGGAGTAATTTCGACGATTGACGAACCCCGGGGTGCGTCATTGTGTCGGT
>NW_025308402.1:0-693 GCF_018294505.1 Triticum aestivum
GGGCTAGGGTTTGGACTGCGAAAATGGACGGGGGATGCCTTTTTATAGGTAGAAGGAGTTAGGAGAGTTCAAATTAGGAGCGGTTTTCGGCCACGCGATCGTGATCGAACGACTAAGAGCATGGAGGGCAGTTAGATGGGTTTTGGGCCAGCTTGGAAGGGGGTGTTGGGCTGCAAAGAGAAAGGGGGCTTCGGGCTACGCGGTTAACCGTTGGAGTATCAAACTACCTCCAAATGGCACGAAACTTGACATGCGGTCTACCGGTGGTATGCCAAGGCCGCTTGGCAAACCTCGGGCCATTCCGAGAAAGTTTAACACCCGCTCACAACGAGAGACAAAAAGGGGGACGCCGGAGGGCATAGGAGTGCCGGATCGCAAAACGGACAACGGGGAAAAGGCTCGGACGCATGAGACAAACACGTATGCAAAATGAGATGCACATGATGACATGATAAAATGCAACACGCAAACAAATGACATGGCAACAATGGCAAATAACTGGCAGACACCTGGCGCATCGGATTCGGGGCGTTACAACACTCCTCCACTAACAAGAGATCTCGTCCCGAGATCTTGGGACCGAGACGGAATGGAAAAGAGATGAGGTGAAACAAGAACTCAAGAGAAGAAGCAAAGAATTGAGAGCACTCGAGAAGAAGAGAGGAACAACGAGAATGACGAGAATCGAAAGTT
>NW_025308403.1:0-693 GCF_018294505.1 Triticum aestivum
TGCGCAACTTTAAAATTTCTTCTGCATCATGAGGGTGAAATAGATGCCTGGTCAGATTCTCATCCCACGTCCTAGTATCTGACCTGAATAACTCGGACACCCATTTAATTATTGTTCTGTTTTTCTTGGCAGTAATTTTCAGGCCAGACTCCCTAGGAATCCAATTGTTTCTCCATATGTTTATACTGGTCCCATCAACAACTCTCCAGATCACACCCTGTTTCAATAATTCTAGGCCATGCATAATACCTTGCCACGGAAGCGATGACGATTGCAGGAAGACAGTATCAATAAGATGTCCATGCAGATAATATTTTGCTTTCATCACCTTAGCACACAAAGAGTCCGGAAAAACAAATAAGCGCCATGCTTGTTTGGCCAGAAGCGCTTGATTAAATAGCCTGAGGTCACGAAAGCCCATACCCCCTTCACCCGGGAATACTTTGAATTTGAATTGGAGTGTGCGGAAGTTATTAATTACGATCCAAAGCAAATCGAAAATGGATGTTTAAAGTTGCGATCCCATATGCCACTATCACTCCAGTTACCGAATGGTAATTAAGAATCTCCCATCGACGCAGCTAGGGCGGTCTCCATTTACCCCCTATTGCATCGATCTGGGAAGGAGCGAGGTAAGAGCTATCACCACCAATCTCCGCTTCCCACTACCATACCAACAGTAATAACCTTATA
>NW_025308404.1:0-693 GCF_018294505.1 Triticum aestivum
AATCAGCTGGAGCTCTGCGAGAAAGAAACTGTACATTAGCATAAGACCAGCTAAGGAAGAAGGTAAACTGAAAAGGGAAATACATCTCTCTTGCCTCCTTCATGAGGTCAATGCCATCTATAACTTTGTTCGCCACCTCGATTTTTTTATCAAATGTTCTTCGATTGTGCTCCTTCGAATGTGCCACACCACATAAGTAACAAGACTGCGTCATAGTCTTATTTCTCCTCTCCTTGGGCATGAAGCTCCATATCCTCCAGCAACACTCGACATGGACAACCCTCCAATGACAACCATCTCTCAGTGCGAAGCAATGAAGGAGAGCTATGTTAGCTTAATCCAAACTTATTAGTCTGCAAGTCTATGTTGGTTTGTAGTGGTATAAGGAAAGCTAGCTTGAGTCGGTTTGCTTTCCTTGTATTACTCGAGTCCGGTTAGGATTAGTCTTATAACAATCAGGCTTGCCGGTGTTTACTTCAGGTAAGTGTTTGTGTCTCTAGTAGTATACGTGTGTGTTGGTGAACAGGAAAGTGCAGATTGAGTCGGTTTGGAGTTTCCTTGTGCTAGCTTCTACGTGCACACACGTGTTTGAGTCGGAGTAGCACAAGTTGGAGGCTGGGGTTGTGTATATATACACATCTTGGTGCGTGAGTTTTGTAACACCAAGAGAAAACAGAAAAGCAATAAAGAGAG
>NW_025308405.1:0-693 GCF_018294505.1 Triticum aestivum
CATTGTATCCTTGTACAGGATGTTGATACTGCTGCCTCCGTCTATCAGAACTCGCGAGAAGCGAGCTGCCCGCCTATCAGTGGCAAATGTAGCCTCCAGAACCATAGCATAGGAACCTGGACTCGGCATCACCTCTGGGTGATCAGCCCGGCTCCAACTGATAGGTTTCTCGGACCAGTGCATGAACTCCGGGGCGTCTGTCGCCACCGCATTAACTTCCTGCTGTTGCAGCCGCCTGCTGCGTCTGTCATCTGCCATGCTGGTGAACACCACGTAGGCCCCATGCTCTTCAGGGTACTCATCTTGTACCGCGCCAACTGGTCTGGCAGCCGGCTTCGGAGGCGGAGGCGGGGGCGGCTGTCCCGCAGGCGAAGGCGGCAACAGGCCGTCTCCCTTGGCGATCCTAGTCAGCCAGTGGCACTTTCTGGTAGTATGGTTGATGGCTTCGCGCCGCTGTGAAACTTGCAGGGTCCATCCAGAGTCTGCTCGTAAGAGAAAGCCGGCAGCCAATTGGACTTGCCGCCCTTCTGGCTCTTGGATGGAGGTTGCCCTTCTGGTTGTTGTTCATCGACCGTTGCGACCTGCCGGCTATTGGAAGCCGGCTGCGGGGCCTTGCGCTTGTGGTCGCTCTGCTGCTGCCGCCGACCGGCGTCTCCGGCCGGGGTCCTGGGAGCCTGAGGGGCGACTTTGCCC
>NW_025308406.1:0-693 GCF_018294505.1 Triticum aestivum
GCCCAATAAAAAGGTGACGCAGCACCTATAATAGCCTCGGGACGAAATTTATGAAGTGGCATCTTGTATATTTCGTCCAAGGCTTCATGCACCCATTATGGTGGCTTCAAAGTCCTGAAATCATCACTTGTAACTCCGTTCTTGTTCCCCTTGCGCATGGCATCATCTCCATGCTTGTTCTTGCTCCAATGTTCATCCTTCTCCAAGCTAGGCCCTTCATTTGTAAGCAAAACAAATGTATCCAATTTAGGCAGCATCATATTCTCATGAACATTAGAATCATTACCAAGAAACGAAAGTACCTGATAATTTAATTGGCGTGCACGAGCTCTAGTAATTGGTCCCGTATATGTAGCAGTAGGGGCTGTGGGTGTAACAATGGTATTGATGTCCTCATCAAGATGCGTCAGATCCTGAGCGTTTGTTGACTCTCTAAGAGAATCGATGTAGTAAACTGTGTTCTTGTTTGGAACAATGAATACCAATATCCAGTGATTGCTAAATATTAAGAAAGCCATGAACTTACGAATTGTGTCAAAATCTGAAAGACAATAAGTGTATGCGTGGTTGTTTACTTGACTTACTGTTCATGATATGGCCAGAGAAATGATTCTGCATGGGACGTGTTTTCGAAGAGGCGGACAACCGTGTTAACGGCCCAACCACGTAGGTCCTTACCATGTATTGTTGTGC
>NW_025308407.1:0-693 GCF_018294505.1 Triticum aestivum
TGGATGCGATCATACCAGCACTAAAGCACCGGATCCCATCAGAGGCGGCTTTGTGGCGCGAGGAGCGCGTTCTGAAAGGGGTAAAAAAATACGTGTTGCTGCGGTATAGAGGGAGGGGTGGAAACCGTGGTAAACTCGTCTCCGTGTTTGAGGGGGGGAGTAAGTAGTATATATAGGGCATTATCCATTATTAGGCAACGGTTGTAATGGTAGTAAGAATGACAATCATCTTTGCAGTGGACCTGGGAGTGGCAGCATAAGGGACGAAGGCGGGGGTAACATATTGGATGCGATCATACTAGCACTAAAGTCCTGATCCCATCAGAACTCCGAAGTTAAGCGTGCTTGGGCGATTGTAGTACTAGGATGGGTGACCTCCTGGGAAGTCCTCGTGTTGCATTCCCTTTATAATTATTTTTTGCGCCTCATGACAAACATATCACATGTGCGCGATATATATTAACCCAGTTATATTATTTTTGACATTTGCGATATGTTTTAGCTCGCTGCTCATTGGTCACGCGTCTAGAGGCGGCTTTGTGGCGCGAGGAGCGCGTTCTGAAAGGGGAAAAAATACGTGTTGCTGCGGTATAGAGGGAGGGGTGGAAACCGTGGTAAACTCGTCTCCGTGTTTGAGGGGGGGAGTAAGTAGTATATATAGGGCATTATCCATTATTAGGCAACGGTTGTAAT